>NC_057919.1:28978620-29278620 GCF_018873765.1 Telopea speciosissima | reverse complement strand
GAGGAAAAAAAAAGAGAATTTTTCAGAGGGGAACTGCTGAGGAAGGAAGGAGAGTCATTGTTTTGTCCAGTTTTATAAAACTAAACTTGTTTTTGTCTATTTTTGTTAACTCAAACATAGGGTGGACAGTTTTGTAAATGAAAACCCAAAAATAACTAATCATGTAATTTTCCCTTAATTTATCTGATATCAATGATATGTACTGGTGTCGATCATGACCGATGCAGTCGATCCAATACCAATACCTAAAACCATAATCCATCTGATATAAGATCAAAACACCATTGTTTTTTGGGTTTTTTTCAAATGCCCCCTTGAAAATAGCCAAACTTACAGGTGCCCCCTAAATTTTCATTAATTTCATGCGCATCCCTGCTTTTCAAACTAAGTACTACTATAATCCCTCCCGTTAGACAAAGACGTTATGTTATAACAGATCCCAGTTTTTCAACATTGATGGACCATTCTACCCCTTGATAGGATAGAATGACAAAAATGCCTTTACTTGAAAAAAAAAAAAACTTCAACTCATCTTCTCCAAATCGATTGGGGAAGATGAGTTGCAGGCATCTTTCAACCCATTTGCAATCGATTTTCCTCCCCGTCAGTTCTGACCCTTCACAACGGATTCTGTGCAGATGGCTCTAAAGAACCGAATGGAAAAACTCTGAATCCCAATGTTGCAGAGATCGTAGAAAATCATTGAGTTCAAGCATTCCCATTTACACCCGAAAAGTTGGATAAGATGGCAAAGATAGAGGAGGCAAAACTAGAAACACAAACTTTACAATCAATTTTGGTTATGAAAGACCGGGATTTTGTGATTAGTAAAGATGGCACCCAGGTAAGACTTCTTCGACTTGGATATTGCTAATTAAACACTTGTTTTTTGCATTGAAGGAATCACCATTAGCAAATTGACCTCCAAAATCCTACCTTTTTCATTTGGTAACTTATATATGATTTCACTTGGGTTTTATCGACCATCTGAAGACACACGGCTCCTTAAGTAACGTAGCTGTTAAGGACCTTAACAACTACGTTACTTGGGAGGCTTGTATGCTGGTTTGGATTATAGAGAGATTTCATACAGGAGAATGTGTCCCTAATATTATCGTTAATTTCTAAGAAAATGCATACATCAATAGCATGCATTTCCTTGTTCTCTCTTCTGTATTTGTCCTCAATCAAACCATCTTTCATTTCAGATTCCGATCTCTCAGCTTGTTGGAAAAAACATCCACTTATAATTCTCTTTAGAACCAGCTTTTGGTGATGAAAGCTATCAATTCCAAGGCTCATGCTTCAAGACCTGCGCCACAGAAATTGGAACCCTAATCCTAACCCGATGCATGTTCGATCGAGCTCTCTCCGGATACCCAGAAATTCGGTTCTTCAGAGCCATCTGCACAGAATCTGTTGTGAAGGGTCAGAACTGATGGGGAGGAAAATCGATTGCAAATGGGTTGAAGGATACTTGCAACTCATCTTCCCCAAATCGATTGGGGAAGATGAGTTGCAGGTTTTTTTTTTTTTTTCCAATAAAAGCATTTTTGTCATTCTACCCTATCAAGGGGCAAAATGGTCCATCAATGTTTAAAAACTGGAATTTGTTATAACATAACGTCTCTGTCTAACGGGAGGGACTATATTGGTACTTAGTTTGAAAAGTAGGGATGCACATGAAACTAGTGAAAGTTTAGGGGGACAACTATAAATTTAACTATTTTTAAGGGGGCATTTGAAAAAAACCCATTTTTTTTTTCCCATCAAAACATCATATTTATACCGTATCGGTTGATCCATATCGATCAGGTGACTGATACCGATATGAATCAATCCAAAACCAATACCTAAAACCGTGTTAGGGAACCAATTTGGGATTGAAGTAGGAGTAGGGTTTTAGTAATCGGTATTAGTTTCGGTCTCTGCTGATACTGATCCGGATTTATTCGTATCAATTTGGATTGGTCAGGTTTACCTTTGTTTTCTTAAAAAAAATAGTTTTTTTTTTTTTTTTTACATTTTAACCCTTATCCGTACCGATCTATGATCAGATAGGAATCAATATCGGTCTCCACTGATACTGCTACAAATCGATGGATCCGATACCGGTTCCTCAAACCATGAGTAAGAGGCAATGTTCATTGTTCAACTGCTAAATTCACATCAAATCCAAATCAAGTAGAAAAATATTTAGTTGGAAGTTGGAACAAAACTCTTCTAATCTAAAATTCAAAACTAAGAACTAGAAACAAAAAAACAAGAAAGATCTCTCTATATAACAAAAAAATAAAACACATGATGTGAGCAACCTTAAATACTTCTTTGATAGGAACAAAATAATAAGAACAAGCAGCAAACGAACAGGCAATTAGGTATTTAGGTCTTCTATGCACACGATCAAGGTGCTCTTAATTCTCTAATCAAACATAGACAACTCTCTCTCTCTCTCTCTCTCTCTCTCTCTCTCTGTCTCTCTCTGTGTGTGTGTTAACAAAATTATCCACCAGACACAATATGAGATTAGCATCACCTTTGGCCCAACTTTTTTTTTGTGTGTGGAGGGTGGGGGTGGAGGGTTGCTAAAAGGGTATTCATTAAAAACAAAAATTAAACTACCTAATACAACAAATGCATTTAAAAGGTACCAAGAGTTTATCAGAAAACAAAAACTCGCCAAGAAGAAAACATCAAAACAAATAAATTAAGTTCCTATTAAATCTAAAGGGAGAGGGATGGGTATACTAGTAATATACTGTATACTAGAATTTCTAGCACATAGGATTCTAGCATATGGTATATTACTAGCATACCTAGGTTTTCCCCAAATCTAAAAGCACAAGGATCCATACGAAGGGCCCACATAATATATCATTTCACACACATTTTTTAGAAAGAGAAAACATTGTGTCCAATAAGTGGATATGATAGATAAGACCAACTGAATCAAAACACCTCTACCTGCATATGTTAAAAATCTAGCTTTCCATGTTGACAAACTATTTTCCACTCTTTAGCCATATAAATTTTACACCTAAAATCATACTCAGATTCTTCTTGTCTTCAAATAGACACATTTCTCTTAAAATACACCTCACTCTTATTAAAATTAATATGTTGTCCTAAAAAATTTGAATTTAAGTCCAAAAGGATTTTAATAGTCAACCCAGCCTCTTCCTTATGTTCTACTTGATTTTTTTTTTTTTTTTTTTTTTTGATAGGTACAATAGTTATATCCTCTCATCCAGCTAGTGAGACTTGATACCGGGACCTCGTTAATCCCATCAAGGGTTCTAACTACTAGGCTAACCCCTTTGGTTCTACTTGATGTATTGTGATTGAAATATAATTTTTTATATATATAGGAAAAAGAATGTTGCTTTGCCACGCTCCCTGCGCTCAGACACAAGGGGCGTGAATGACCACCCAACCACTCATAATGGATGCCTGGGCATGTTCTCCCATTGGCTCCACACTGGTGCAGGAGCCACACTCCCTTTGAGTAATTGAGATCTCATTTAAGTTTGAGGTCCTATTGTGATGAATGAATCCTCGACCAACCTCAGAGTTAAGTGATTCTCTCTAGCTAACACTTGCGCTAAGTGATTATATTTTCTTCTTTTTCCCTTTTTATGTTCATTAGAAATGACTATTTTTGAAGGTGTCAATTGCCCCATTGGTAAGATGCTAGGACTTTCGTAACCAAATATTGGAATTGAATCTTGCCTTCTGTTGCGTGTACGTTGCAAGAGAAGATCAAAACCCATAGAGTACATCGCGCACATGGGGTATATCGGGAGTGTGTTTTGGGGAACCTATTAAAACCCTATAGGGGTTTGTGAACCCTAGGATGATTCAGTGAACGTTCTAACTTCTAATCCCGGTGGAGGAAAACTTTATCCAAAGACAAAAGCAAAAGAAACCACTCTCTGGCAACCTCAACAACCATTAATTAATTAAGATTTAGTGTTTTTTACTAATTGAATATCAGATTAGTTGTAAAAAATGTCACTAATCATTAATCCATAATTGAATTAATGTATCAGAATGACTGCTCAGGCTTACAATGCTTTTCACCCACTCCCTTTGGAATTTCATTGCTGATCAAAGAGATGTTTTTGGTTCTTTATTATGGCATGCTTTTTCTCCAATTAAGCCTCCTTTTTGTTAACAAGATAAGCTAATTAACATCACTTTCTTTCTCAAATTCAAGTGCCTTTTTGTGTTTGCATGCAATAATCTAATTAATTATCCATTAATGGTCGTCATTTTTTAGATGTTTATGGTTGGATATATTCCAATTGTCCCGTAAAGCTCTTCATGGTGATTTAAGCATGCACAAACCATGTTAATTAAAATGGTCAATTAGATGATCATAATGCTTTAATTATTTTTAATCATAATATCCCTCCTTTTTTGTATACGAGATGAATTAATAATCTCTTTCTTTCTCAATTTGAAGTGTCTTTTGTGTTTCACTAATTAATTTTCCAATAATCCAATTGTCATTTTACTATCAAGTTAGTTATACAAGGGCATTGCAACTGTGAATCTGTGATGGATCCTCTATAAATATAGTTATCTTGCAAAGTATATATTAGCACATGTTTATCATGCCCACGCATGCCACCTGCCATCCTTATCTCTTTGTATCTATATTTGTCATGTATTTGTGTACAATCTCAATCATAGTAGTAGATTAGATTGTACACATATACTGTTATGATTGAGATTGTACACATATACATGACAAATATAGATACAAAGAGATAAGGATGGGAGGTGTAGCTCGGAGTTTGATGTCCTCGGGAATTGCATACCTCTCCCTGAAAATTTAGAGCTCGGCCTCGGTGACCGTGCTCTCAAAAGAGCCGACACTCCCCTCTGCAGGTTCTGGGACATCCGCAGAGGAATCGATCGAGCTGACATCATCATCGAAAGATCTCTCTTCGTCCGACTCTTCGTCTTCGTCCGAGGATGATCCTGAGCTCCCAACACGATCGTCGCGGATGGGCTGAACTTGATGGCTGGACTCCTGAGGAAGGGGGGCTTCAGCACCGTCGTTTAGACGGGATTCCACAGCCACGGGCTCGTCCGAGGCCTAGCCCAACAAGTCTACTATGGGTGAAAGGGTGGAGAGCTCTCGGCTCAGACTCATGATCTCTCGCACCCTGGCGAGCACTTCGCCTTCAGAGCCACTACCAACTGACATTGTGAAGAGGAAGAAGACTTACTGGTTGTGGAAGATCCGAAGACTCTGGATTAGCCGAGCACACTGAAGGTTTGAATAGTGACAAATGAAGGAAGAACCTTCACTATTTATAGTCACCGAGTCGCCAAAATCCAACGGTCGAAAAGTACCCAGGGGAGGAGATCTAACGGTCCAGATCCCGCGACGGTTCAAATTCCCGAGTGCCATCATTACGCTAAGTGACGTGGCACTGACAGCCCAACTATCAGAATCCATACGAACGTCAAGTCTCCACAGAAGAAGAGCTCGGACTCGGCCTCGGATTTGAATGGCCAGCACACCAAGAGACCGAACTCATCAAAGTCAAGCCTAGCCTTGATGAGTGGGGGGCCTGAGATGAGTCATAAAATACCCTCCACTCAGAGAGTGACACGTGGGCGATTTAAGGCTAAACCCGAGGGCCAAGTCGAGCCAAATGGTGCAGTGCCAAACCGAAAGTCGAAGTGAAGGGCGATCACCCTGACCACCAACATGATCGAACACTATGGCCAAGCACTAAGCTGGCCGAACACCGAGCCGCACTGACCCTGATCAACCGTATGAGCGAGGATTGCCAAACACGAGCACTGGGCCGAGTACCAGGAGCACGGCTATCCAAGGCCGTGGCCTCTCCAGAGACAGTAGCTGTGAATTCACCTAGAGGGGGGTGAATAGGTGAAGCTAGGGAAATATAAAAACTTATGCGGAAATAAAATTAAATCACCAAAGATAAGACAAGCAATGAAAAACAAAGACACAAGGATTTATAGTAGTTCAGCCAACACGTGCCTACATCCACTCCTATCAACTTAGAGAGAATTTCACTATAACAAATCTTGAGTAAGAGCAAGAGGACTCGTACAACTCTTTAGAAATGAGCAAGAGAACTCAAGAACAACTAATCTTGATTATTGAGCAAGAGGACTCATACTACTCTTGATTCCGAGCAAGAGGACTCAAAACACCATATAAAATGTAAGTAAATACTAAGATTAAAATTACCTCAACCTTAGTGAAGCTTTGCTACCTTTCAAACTATGAAGCTTGAGTGTAAGTATGAATGAAGGGAGCTAAGTGAGATTGAATGCTTTGGATTGGTACTTGAATTCTCACTTGGGAGTGACTTGTTCTTTGGAGGCTCTTGATTGTGATTAGTAGTAGTGATCAGAGCCTTAAACAAGTGAGTATTTATAGTCTAAGAGGCTTGAATTAATTAGGAATCTAAGTAAGGATCGGATTGCACAAGCTATATATAATCCTATATGCTGGATGGGAATCCGGTATGCCGGATCACCTAATTTTCAGTTTAAACACAAGAGTAACGGTTAAATTAAGCTCAGTATTACACTGATTCGGTATGCTGGATAGTCATCAGGTATGCCGGATCAGGCAATGTGCAGGTAGGGCAGGATCCGGTATGCTGGATCCTTATCCAGCTTACTTAAGTGAGCCACTGTGACCAATTTCTTGAGATTCTCATTAATCCGGTATGCCAGATCAGGAACCGGTATGCCGGATCGGGCAATTTCAGTGGAAATGAGTCCAATTCCAATAAGGGTTTGGTTTGGGAGTTTCAATCCCAAAAAGTCAAATGTCTAAGGGGTCAATTTACCACCTAAGGACATTCTAAATGAATGAATGCGTGCGTGTGTGCATTACATCAATTGTGACTTAAATATTACACATGTTTAATTGTAACATCTTCAAATCTTCAATCTTCAATAATGCTTAAAGCTTTTAGTCTTCAAGTATTAACTTCCAAGTCTTGAAATGTCTTTGAGCAATGTTCTTTTTGTATGCTCTTGTGCATTTATATACGCTCCCCCTCACTTGGTGCTATACTTCAAAATTGAATAACTTAAACACAAGCATTAGTCCGAGGATGGTCTTATTTGTTATCATCAAAACATCTTTGTCATCTTTGAGAATGACTTGGAGTGTGTAGGGCCATTTGTATTTCCCTAACAATCTCTCCCTTTTTTATGATGACAAATAATCCAAGTGAATAAAATAATGGAGCAAATAACAATGCATAGAAACAAGAGACAATGTATAAAAACAAGAACAATATCACTATTCATATTAAAAAAAATGTGGATTACACAAATCAAATATAAATCAAATAGGTCCATTATAATTTATTCCAAGCCCAATACTTCTCCCGCTTTGTCATTGTCAAAAAAAGAGGCATTTCACATCATGCATTAGGATCAAAGGGAGGAAGGGGTGGAATAGAGCTTGAGGCACCGGGAAAAGGTGGTCGAACTCCTTGAGGAGTGGCTTCCGGCGTATCAAGGGATAAATGACCAAGATTGAAAGCAAGTGAATGAATGGCATTGAGGATTTTATCTTGGCACACATTTAAAGAGTCAAATCCGGTCCTCACATAATTGCGGAGAGATGTCACAGCCTCTTGAATTCGTTGTTGACCAAGTTCAAGTTCCATGATAAGAGTATTTGCTTAGTCCATGTAATCATCGATGCTAGACACCCATTCTTGTAAGGATGCCGGAATGCCTTCTTGATCTTGACGAGGAAGGGGTGCATTCTCATCCTAATCTTCTTCTTCTTCTATAAACACATCGGAGGGAGGAGGAATAGCAATTATGTGGAAGCTATTACGAGTGATGTGTTGGAAGGCCACGGTGGATTCTTCTTCTTGAGTGAGATCAATATCAAAGACTCGAAAGAGATGAGAGAGAAGCCGCCTGTAGGGTACATTAGTATGTTTTTGGGGGTGAGCACAAGATTCCATATACCTCATAATGAAGTATGGAAGATAAGTGGGTGTATTGGTATATACACAGAAAGTGAGGTAAGCTTGAGGGGTGAGACACTTATTTTGATCGCCTCCCCGTGGAATGAAATTGTGTTGAATAATATAGGAAATGACATGGGGAAGAAGGCGAAGTCTTCCAGTTACCACGGTTACCGCTTGAGAATCATATTTCTTCAAGATAGAGGAGTAGACTTCTTCATGATTGATGAAGTCCCTAAAGATAGTGCTTTTTGGAGTCCAAAAAATGCAAGGTCCATCGCAAGAGAGTCCAAGATGGCGAGCAAAATCGACAATGGAAAGCTCTATGTGAACACTCTTCACATAAGAGTGGAGTTTTAAAGAATCTTTCGCTCTGCTGAAGTAGAGATTGGTGTAAAAGTATTTGACCAATTGAGGGTAGCAAGGTTCATCCATGTTGAGAAGGGGTTCCCAACCAATATCTTTGAAAATATCCTCAAGTCGAATACTATTGAAGGAAAAGATGTCGACTTCACGACCTTCTTTGATTTTTTGAGCAAGATAGAGGGGCCAATTAACACGACATTCTAGAGAGCGAAATAGATGATCTTCCCCTGGAGCATATGGTTTTCTCAAGGAGCTTCTGGTTCTTTCTCTTTTGGATGGTTGTTGCCTTTCGGGCATAACATCCTTGCCTCTTCTACTCATATTGAACGAGAGGTTTGAAGGAGAGACAGAGAGAGAGAGAGAGAGAAATATATGTTTCAAGATGGATTGAGACAAGAGAGTAAAGGTGGAGTGAACAGTGATTCAGAAAATGACAAAATGAGAGCTTTATATAGGCCTGAATTCAACTGTAACAGCTATAAAACAGTCAGAATTTCAAACATCCGGTATACCGGTTGAAGATCTGGTATACCATTTCAAGCAATAATGGTCAAAACTGCCAGATATGCTGATCCGGTATACCATTTTGTGATCCGATATACTGTTTCAGGCAAAAAACTGTGAAAAAAAAAATAATTTAAAAATTTATTCAATTATTCAAATGGGTCACATAAGCCAAGTTCTCTTCTAAGAGAGCAGAATCTTTCTTCACTTAAGGGTTTTGTGAAGATGTCCATAAGTTGCTTCTCGGTCTCAATATAGTCAAGTTGGATTTCACCTCTTTGAGCTGTTTCACGTAGAAAATGATGACGAATGTCAATATGCTTATCTCAAGAGTGTAAAATCGGATTCTTGCTAAGGTTAATGGCTCTTGTGTTATCACATTGGATAGAGGAGGTGTCAAACTTAACTCCATAGTCTTGGAGAGTTTCCCTCATCTATAACACTTGTGCACAACATCGTCCTGCGGCAATGTATTCAGCTTCGGTGGTAGATAGAGCAAATGAGTTTTGCTTCTTACTAAACCACGAAACCAAACATGATCCTAAGAAGTGACAAAATCTACTTGTACTCTTACGATCAACATGACAACCGGCAAAGTCGGCGTCAGAGAAGCTAATAAGGTCAAAGTCATTGTCCATAGGGTACTATAGGCCAATGCTTGGAGTTCCTTTCAAGTACTTAAAGATCCTCTTTACAGTACTCAAATGGGATTGCATAGGTTTGGTTTGGAACCTAGCACAAGCACAGACACTAAACATTATGTTTGGTCTACTAGTCGTTAGGTAAAGTAAACTTCCTATCATACCTCTATATTTGGTCGGGTCAACTGGGGTTCCATCCTCATCCTTAGACAGAGTTACAAATGTACTCATTGGACTACTAGATGACTTTTGTCCATTGATGTCAAACTTCTTTAATAGTTCCTTAAGATATTTTGTTTGACTGATGAAAATCTCATTAGGGGTTTGTTTTATTTGAAGTCCTAAAAAGAAATTCAGTTCACCCATAAGACTCATCTCAAATTCACTACTCATACTCTTACTAAAATCAAGACAGAGAGATTCATTTGTAGATCCAAATATGATGTCATTTACATAAATTTGAACAAGAATTAAGTCTTTATTCTTATGTTTCACAAAGAGAGTTATATCTATCTTACCCATTGTAAAACCATCATCGATCAAAAATTTACTTAGCCTGTCATACCATGCTCTTGGAGCTTGTTTCAAGCCATAAAAGGCTTTCTTCAGCTTGTATACATGGTCTGAAAACTTTGGATCTTCAAATCCAGGTGGTTGGATGACGTGTATTTCTTCATTGATGAAGCCATTTAAAAATGCACTCTTCATGTCCATTTGATGTAACCTGAAATTCTTATGACAAGCAAATGCAAGCAACATTCTAATTGATTCAAGTCTGGCTACAAGAGCATAGGTCTCATCGAAGTCAATGCCTTCCTGTTGGTTATAGCCTTGGGCAACCAGTCTAGCCTTATTTCTAATTATATTACCATTTTCATCAAGTTTATTTCTAAAACCCCATCTAGTTCCAATAATCTTGGAGTTCGAGGGTCTTGGCACTAAGTCCCAAACTTGATTCCTTTCAAATTGGTTAAGCTTTTCTTGCATAGCAATTATTCAATTACTATCCAAAAGTGATTCTTTAATGTTCTTGGGTTCAATGGTAGAAATGAAAGCTACATTGGAACAAATATTTTGGATTTTACTCCTAGTTTGTATACCTTTATCTAGGTTTCCAATGACAAGGTCAAGGGGATGGTCTTTAACAGTTTTAATCTCTTTAGGAAGTTGATGTACTTGATCATTAGGTTCATTTAAAATAACTTTTTCAACTCTTTTTCTAATTTCAAGTACTTCATCTTCATCATCTTTTTCTAGGTCTTTATACCTTTTTTTTGCCATAGATTCATCAAATCTAACATTCATAGACTCTTCCACAACTAGTGTTCTTTTATTAAACACTCTATATGCTCTACTATTTGTGGAGTAGCCTAAGAATATACCATCATCAGTTTTTTCTTCAAACTTTTCTAAGTTATCCTTAGCATTAAGAATGAAACAAGCACAACCAAATACTTTAAAATAATCAACTTTAGGCAATTTGTTATGAAATAATTCATAAGGGGCCTTTAACAAGATAGGTCTTATCAAAACCCGATTTAACACATAACAAGCTGTGCGAACAGCTTCGGCCCAAAGATATTTAGGCAAAGAATACTCATTGAGCATTGTCCTAGCCGTTTCTTAGATAGTTCTATTCTTTCTTTCAATCATATCAATAGATTGTGGTGTTCTAAGAGTTGAGAAATTATGTGTTATACCTTATTTTCGACAAAACTCACCAAATTCTTTTATGTTATCAAATTCACCTCCATAGTCACTTTTTATAGAAGTGATCAAGTAATCCTTTTGATTTTGTATTCTCTTACAAAGAGCTATAAATTCTTCAAATGCATCATTTTTATGCTTGAGAAAGAGGGTCTATGTGAATCGGAAGTAATCATCTACAATAACAAAAGTGTACTTCTTCCCTCCTAGGCTTGTGGTTTGTATAGGTCCAAACAAGTCTAAGTGAAGTAATTGTAGAGGTCTTGAGGTAGCAACAGAATTAATGGCCTTATGAGAAGCTTTTGTAAGTTTACTTCTTTGACATGCTTCACAAGTGTGTTGCTTATTAAAATTCAACTTAGGTAAGTTTCTCATCAGGTTCTTAGAGGAAAGGGATTTAATAATCTTAGGATTGATATGTCCCAATTTTCTATGCCATAAGGTTGCATCGTCAAACTTAGATATGAGACAAGCATCATGAGAGTTTACATTAAAAGTACAAATATAAACGGTATTCTTCCTTTAACCCTCAAGAATCATGTTATCATTAGAATCTTTAATCTCACAGTTGGAAACATTAAAGTTAACAAAATAGCCATTATTGCATAATTGACTTACACTAAGTAAATTGTGCTTAAGGTTATCAACTAGGCTGACGTTAGAGATTACTGAACCTCCAAATTTTATCGATTCATTTCTAATGATTCTTCCTTTATTGTTGTCTCTGAAGGACATCCATCATCCTTTTTGTTTCTTGAGTTTCGAAAATTACTTTGGGTTGGATGTCATATGCTTCGAGTAACCACTATCAATATACCACTCTATGTTGCTTAAGTACACCTAAAAGACAGGAATGCTTAATAAAACTTTGATCCTCATTAAGTGTTGGGTCCATCATCGTTAGTATTATACATTCTTCTCGGTCTCCATACCATTTGGTAACCATTTGCCTTTTGGTTCCCATACCAACTTGTGTATGATTAAGGGTTCCAAGGTCTTTGATTTTGAGGTATTCTGTATGATCCTTGGTTATTGGGTGGTCTTTGCACCTTAGTTGGAGTTCTAGTTGGTTTTGGTACTTTTGGATGACTACTCCTATTTTGAACATTATAAGGTTTTCTAGGATGGTGGAAGGGTCAATTCATATGATGACATTCCCATATAGTATGTCTTTTTTTGTTGCAATTACTGCATACAACAATTTTAAGGTTATACGGAATCTTCCCTTTGGGATTTGGTTTGTTAAATTGATGAGTTTTCTTTCTAGCATAACATTCCTCAATTGAGTGTCATTTCTTTCTACAATAGTTGTAAAATTTCTTCTTTACATTTTTACTTGTTATTTTTCTTGAACTTGCTTTTTTGATGTGATTTGAACCTTTGTGCACATCATAGCCTACTCCTTCTTTGTTGAAGGGTGCTTTGGAGGTATTTCCAAGTAAGATATCAAGGGTCTTTTTGCTATTTGTGAAAGACTCTAAGGCTTTACACAATCTCTCTTTTTCTTCTTCCAAGGTATTTACTTGAGAAGTTAGAGTTGTGTTTTGGTCTTTGATGATGTTTATCTCCTTTAAGAGATTTTTCTTAGTAGTAGCTAGTTCCATACTACTTTGGTAGAGATTTTCAAAAGCTTCTTCCAATTCTAAAAAGTCCTTATCTTTATGAGAAGGAGAAGTAGAGGTTACCTCATTTTGGGTTTCTTCATCTTCAGTAGCCATGAGTGTCAAATTAGTTTGTTCTTCTTCTTCTTCAGATGCTTCTTCATCATCCTCTTCATCACTTGAATCAAATGTATGTTCAGCTTTATAGGCCTTCTTGTATTTCTTCATTTTAGGACAATCTCCTCTAAAATGTCCAGGTTTCCTACATTCATAACACGCAATTTCTTTTGAAGAAGAGTCAGTGTTATCTTTAGAAACATTCTTACCTTTTTGGTCCTTAAAAAATATTTTCTTGATGAATGAAGTTTTGCCCTTGTTCTTTAAGAATCTTGAAAATTTCTTGGATAGATAGGCAATCTCATCATCTGAGAGTTCTTCATCAGCATCGTTGATGTCATAGATTTTGAATGCAACAACTTTCTTTTTTGGTTCTTTAGGCTCATCCTCCTTGGTGTCTAGTTTGAGTTCTATCTCATAAGTTTGGAGTGATCCCAACAGCTCATCTAGACTTAGCTTGTTGATGTTCTTTGATTCCTTTATTGCTGTAGTCTTGGGTCCCCATTCTTTTGAGAGAGATCTCAAAATCTTTTGAACGTTCTTACCATTGGAATAAATCTTTCCTAAACCTTTCAACTTGTTCACAATGTTAGTAAAGCGAGTGAACATGACATATATGTCTTCATCGTTTTTTATTTTAAACAGCTTATATTTATTTACTAACATATCAATTTTAGATTGTTTCACTTTAGAAGTACCTTCATAAGTAACAACAAGTTTATCAAACATCTCTTTAGCGGAGTCACACATACATGTCCGGTTATATTCTTTTTCTCCTAAAGCACACTGAATATAGCTTATAGCTACACAGTTGAGTTGAACCTTTGCTTTTTCAGCTGGGGTCCACTCTTCCTTGAGCTTATCTATAGAGTTTGGTCTATTTTCAATGACTTCCCATGCATCAATATTATTGGTGCACACGAAGTTCTTGAAGAGAGTCTTCCAATAGGAGAATCCTTTACCTTCAAAAAAAGGAGGTCGGGTAATGTTATCTCCTTCAACCTTGCGATTTACAGAGGATCCCATGGTCTTAAAACTCTTTGTTGGATTAAAAAGTAATCACGATCCTGAGCTCCTGCTCTGATACCAAATGTGAATTCACTTAGAGGGGGGTGAATAGGTGAAGCTAGGAAAATATAAAAACTTATGCGAAAATAAAATTAAATCACCAAAGATAAGACAAACAATGAATAACAGAGATACAAAGATTTATAATGGTTCGGCCAACATGTGCCTACGTCCACTCCTCTCAACTTAGAGAGAATTTAACTATAACAAATCTTGAGTAAGAGGAAGAGGACTCGTACAACTCTTGAGAAATGAGCAAGAGAACTCAACAACAACTAATCTTGATTATTGAGCAAGAGAACTTATACTATTCTTGATTCCGAGCAAGAGGACTCAAAACACCATATAAACTGTAAGTAAATACTAAGATTAAAGTTACCTCAACCTTAGTGAAGCTTTGCTACCTTTCAAACTATGAAGCTTGAGTGCAAGTATGAATGAAGGGAGCTAAGTCAGATTGAATGCTTTGGATCGGTACTTGAATTCTCACTTGAGAGTGACTTGTTCTTTGAAGGCTCTTGATTGTGATTAGTAGTGGTGATTAGAGCTTTAAATAAGTGAGTATTTATAGTCTAAGAGGCTTGAATTAATTAGGAATTTAAGTAAGGATCGGATTCCACAAGCCATATATAATCCGGTATGCTGGATGGGAATCTGGTATGCCGGATCACCTAATTTTCATTTTAAACACAAGAGTAACGGTCAAATTAAGCTCAGTATTACACTGATTCGGTATGCTGTATAGTAATCCGGTATGCCGGATCAGGGCAATGTGCAGGCAGGGTAGGATCCGGTATGCTGGATCCTTATCCAGCTTACTTAAGTGAGTCACTGTGACAAATTTCCTGAGATTCCCATTAATCCGGTATGCCGGATCAGGAACTGGTATGCCGGATTGGGCAATTTCAGTGGAAATTAGTCCAATTCCAATAAGGGTTTGGTTTGGGGGTTTCAATCCCAAAAAGTCAAATGTCTAAGGGGTCAATTTACCACCTAAGGACATTCTAAATGAATGAAGCGTACGTGTGTGCATTACATCAATTGTGACTTAAATCTTCAATCTTCAAGAATGCTTAAAGCTTTTAGTCTTTAAGTATTGACTTCCAAGTCTTGAAATGTCTTTGGGCAATGTTTTTTTTGTATGCTCTTGTGCATTTGTATACGCTCCCCCTCATTTGGTGCTATGCTTCAAAACTAAACAACTTAAACACAAGCATTAGTCCAAGGATGGTCTTATTTGTTATCATCAAAACATCTTTGTCATATTTGAGAATGACTTGGAGTGTATAGGGCCATTTGTATTTCCCTAACAGTATCTACGGCTCCCCCGGGATTGCGGACCCACGTCAGCACATCCCGAGAATCACGGGATACGGATCGGGCCACGATCCTAGGACGGAATCAAATTGCACTCCACTAAGGACTCTGACCTCATTAAGAGTCCGATTCCAAAAATCACTCTCCACTACGCTCCGCGTGGAAAAGCCCAACAAAAAATGGACTCTTACCATACAAGGACTCATCCAGCCGCCTCATCTCATCCTATAAATATTCAGGTATAGAGCTCAAACTATCATCTCACTCTTCACTAAGTGGTTACGCTGTTGCGACGGAGACCTAACTTAAGCATCAGAGAGTTCTTGGCCGGAGCCACACCGGCTCTCTTGTGCTCACTCGATTTTTGCAGGCTCATCTGTGGACAAATCGGGCGACGGAGGTTTCCACACGCAACAATCATCATGGCTATAGCTACAGAGATGAAAGTAAACAACTTGGAGGAAGAGGAGGAGAAGTGATGCATCATCATTATCAAAGTTAACACAATAAGGTTATTGGATTTCGAACCAGAAGGAAGACTACCATCAAACGCTATACGTTATTGTTGTGCAGCCAAGACAAAGACCCAAAACTATATATAATTTAATTATGAAGATGATTTTATCTAGCTTGCATGGCAAATCATTGAATTACAAAGTTCATATTTGATGTGTCATCAATTACTCATAAAATAATATATTTTCCTTATCCTTTGGAAATTAAGTAGATGAGCTGATCATTTTCTTGAAGACATTATTGAATCGACATGCTGAATCAACTCACCAAATTTGAAGAGGAAAAAAAATTGAAAACTTTCCATACTTTGTTGCATCACCCACCGTGAGAAAGGAATTTGAGCTTTCACCACTTAAAGGGGTGGGAGTTAATGATAATATAAGAGTCCAACAATAGGGCCATATAATGAATAATCCATATTCATAAAAAAAAATTTAAAAAATTAATGAATAATCCATATTCATAAAAAAAAATTTAAAAAATTAATGAATAATCCATATTTTTCTTAAAATTTGAAGTACTCATGGAAAATCTCGTTCCAATCCCTGCTGATCAAAATTTATGGCAATTAGAGTTTAAGAGTGCGAAGTAATTATAAGCTTTGGGTCCTTGTGGCTGGATAACTCTCAAAGTCTGAAACTGGATCAACCAAATTTGACACATGTACGTAGGCCACGTCAGATGCTGACTCAATCAATTCCATTCCTACACGTTTCAAACGGTCGTGATGTTGGAAGTTACTTGCTAATTAACAGTCATCGAATAGCAACTCTCCCACTAACCCTACTGGAAACATTAATGGGAGATCCC
Organism: Telopea speciosissima; assembly: GCF_018873765.1. Taxonomy (NCBI): domain Eukaryota; kingdom Viridiplantae; phylum Streptophyta; class Magnoliopsida; order Proteales; family Proteaceae; genus Telopea; species Telopea speciosissima. The sequence continues at coordinate 29,261,982 of NC_057919.1, read as the reverse complement.
ATGCACAGCCGGTAACACCACCTCAATGTGACCTCCTTCTCCGCCAACGGGTTTACATCACCACCCACCGCTCCATGGACCAAAACAAGTGGATCACCACTAATACTAACCAACCCATGAGTCACCCTCCCCCCCCCCCCCCCCCAACACACGTTCAGATGCTACACCATCAAGATCCTTATCCAAAACCCCTTCCATATTAGCATAAGTGACCTCATGCACACAGTAGATAGATATGGCTTTCCTTAATTAAGTAGAGCTGCAAATAACCAAACCTACCCAATGGCCTTGATTTTACCAAAATACCCATTCCCTAATATCATTATCTTAATGCAATGGCATAAATCACTAGGGATGACAAAATCCAACCCGAACTGATGGACCGAAATATGGATCAAAACGAAATTGAACCATTATCGGGTGGTTTTAGATTTGGGTTTTTGAAAACAGCCACAAAATCGAAATGGACCGAATCAACTATTAAAACCAATCAAAACTGAAAAAATGACTAAAACCGGATTGAGCTGATAAAAATTATTTTTTTCCTTAGAACTGAACCGATAGCAAACAAAAAATGGACCAATATGAGCGCATTAAGACAATCTGATAAAAATCCAAACCCAAATCGAACCAAGACTAAAACTAGGGGTTCAAGTTTGGCCCTGTTGGCCCGAACCCGCCCTGGCCCGCCCTGAGCCCGAACAGGGCCTGGGCTGAGATATTTGGCCTTGAGGACAGGCCAGGGCTAGAAATTTCTGGCCCTGAGTCGGGGTCGGGTTGGGCTAGGGTTGAGACTTGAGACCTTGGGCTAAGCCTGGCCCGGCCCGGCCCGACCCTGTTTTAAGTTATACTTTAAAATATGTATTGATATAATATATATATTATAAACTTTAGACGTCACCCACATTTTGTTATATAATATATTATATATGAAGACAATAAGTGATATAATACATTTAATTACAGTGTTATTTTACGAAAAATTGATATTTTCTCCCCAGCCCATTCCAGCCCATTCATTTCCTTCCCCTTCCCATGATCAGGGCCAATTAGGGTCAGCCCGGCCCGACCCTAAGGGCGGGTTAGGGTTGGATTTTTCTGGCCCTGAGTCAGGCTCGGGTCGGGCCTAGGCACAGCTAAGGGGACTTAGGGTTGGGCTAGGGTTCTATAAAGCCTGGCCGAACCTGACCCTATTGCAGCCCTAACTAAAATCGACCAAAACCAAATCTCGTCTTTACAGTTCTCCTTTGATTCGGACTGCTACAAGATAAAAATTGATTCAAATCAACCATCCAAAATCGGACAAACCGACGGTAATGGTGAACTCTCTTGACCTTCTTCTTCTTAACTAGCGCTAGTGTTGACAAAATCATCAACATTGAAGATTTCGGTGCCATTGATGATGGGAAAATAAATGTGAAGAAGGCGATGATAGCGGCATGGGGCGCTGCTTACAACAGAGGAGGATCCTCAATGGAGCCAACAATGATATTAGTACCAAGTAATAAGACTATTTCCTTAGCTCAGTTGTGTTAGAAGGAGGACCATGTAGTAACAACAAGTCCACAATTACGTTCCAATAGGAAGGCAGCACCCTTGTAGCTCCCGACTACAAAGAGATGTCCGATGATGAGTACTGGATAAGATATCAAGGTATTCAAGGTGTGTCCCTTATTGGAGGACATCTTGATGGTCGAGGTACTAGTTTTTGGACATGCAAAGCAGCTAATAGTACCCAAAGTCCTGCGGATGCAACAGTAAGTAGTACTATTACTACTGTTCCTATTCTTAGCTATTAATTAATTGCATGCATGGGTCATCCTTCAATTCCTTGATTATATATTATTGTTTGATTATATGTAATCACTTGCCTTTTACGGATCCAGAGACATACTACCACATTGTGATCCATTCAAGCTGGAATGTAATAGTAGAAGAAGGAAGCATTCATGCCCACACAATCAAGGCTGCCCTTATTAGGTAATTAATTAAATTAAATTACTGACTAATTAATTAAGTGTTAAAAAAATAATTAATTAATTAAGGATTGTTTGTTGTGTGTGTGTAAAGCTCTAGGATAGAGATAAAGAATGTTACATACAACAACATCATGGGAACATCGGCCAGTCGAGTGGTGATGAATTTCACTTGCAGTGAGACTTCAGCATGTGAAATATCATATTGCAAGACATAAATCTCACGTACATTGACGGGACACCAGTACAATCGTTGCCAAAATGCAAAAGGAATCGTTCGTGGTGGTGGTGGGACCATCTTTCCACGTAGTTACCTACAAGAAATTTAGATCCTTTGGACAAAACTATAGTTAGATTATTATTATTATTGTTGTTGTTGTAAATATTCATCAGTTTAATGGAGTTCTTCTTACAAAAAAATTCAATACACTTAATGAAAATGTTTATTCCTTTATTTTTTCCCCTTTACTCTGTCTTTCTCTTCACCAATTCAAATAGTAATTAAAACTTTCAAAAGCAGCTAGCCACTCCCTTAAGAACTTATTTGTGGGGCCATTCTAAAGGTCGTACCCAGTACACAAGGTTCCCGCGTTTAGCAGGTCTGGGGAGGGTCAAATGTACGCAGCTTTTCCCTTGTTTTCGAAGAGGCTATTTCCAGGACTTAGACCCGTGACAAAGCGTTCAGCAAGTGAGCACTTGACTAACGCGCCAAGCACGACCTTCTCTTTTGTTTAATTCTTTCAAGTATGTAAGGAGTGTTAGAACACGCAAGGGTTTTGTCAAACTCGAATCTATCCCCATACAGATTTCTAGAATACGATTGAATCAAATAACGCAGGAAAAGCAAAGTGTACCTGGCACCCACATGTGCTGATGAAGAACAGATAAGATCGCCTCTAATAGCTGCAACAATCCGTCAGATAATGAATGCAATCCGCGATGGGGATCTTCTGCCGTCTCTTAGACTCTCCCACAGGTCTCTTTCTTGTGGAGAAAGAGAAAAGAGAATAGTGACTGCGGGGACCCCTCATCAGTAGTATTTATAGTACTCTCCAAACCCTAACCCACTTCCACAATGGGTAAGGCCGGTCCGGTCCATCTCAATAAAACATTAGCATGCCACGTCAACCCTTATATTTCTTGAACCCCATCAATGATTGACCGGATAATTAATTAAGCCCACACTCGTTGCATTTTGAGAAAATCTTAACAATCTACCACTTGGGCTAGATTAATTATAAGGTCATAATTATCAGATGTGACCATGGAATCTCAATACAACAATAATGCTACTAAACCTTGATCTAGTTAGCAAATATACCAATGTCGAGCAACAACAGAAAATACACCTCAACATACGGCATATCACTTTCTATTAACCACAAACAAAGATTTATTTACTAACATGAACCGCCTTGAGATGATTTTGTACAAGGAATGTCGTATACGTCTGTGGTCACATAAATATCATCATCATTCCTTGTGGGTCCTCGAACGTATCATGAGCATCGTACGACTCATGGATTATCTTTGAACATCGTCATGATTTGTTGGTAATCGAACGACTTGGTTTATCACCAATCGAGCATCCATGGCTAGAAATAGACGAACGATTTGGCTCATCGCCAATCGAACATCCTTAGATCAAAAGGCCTACAACACATCAATCATATGCATGCATGCAAATGCTATTTATCACAATCGAACAGAAGCATCATAATAGAAACGAAACATATATCAAGTCCTCCCACTCAGCAAGCATATCAATGAAATAAGAAGGACTCTCAATCCACAAACAAGTCAATCATGTAAAGAAGTACTCCCACTGACTAAGAGAATCAAGCAAGATAAGTCGATCAAGTTTGAAATAAATATCCAAACCACACATCTCGGTACAAAATAATCAAAAACCGTCAAGCTGAACCGATTACTTCTTTTGTTCTCAGTCAAGTTATCATTCTCAAGATTCTTTCTTTCTTGTGCACAATTGGATTTCAATTTCTTTCAAGGGTATAGTCGTAGTTTATTAAGTGCATCAATTTCTTTAACATATTCTTTGTGATTTATTTGCTCATTCATTCCTCTTATTATTCCTTATTTTATTTCAGTGTTTGGCTTTATCCTTTCATATGATTGATACATTTTCTATCCACTCCACCGAAGTAGCTTCTGTCAAATGGCTCAAAGTTGGTTATACCCTATAGGTTTACAAACTGATTTTAAAATAATCTTTCGTCGTTATAATTCTTATTGATGGATTATTCGTTCATGGTTCATTATGCTCGTTGATTAACCGTCAGTTACCATAATTATTCACTTACTATTTCATCTACCATAATAAGTTATTGTTTGTCAACAACATAACTTCCATCAACATACAGAAACAAAACATCATAACATTAAAGGTTTCTATATTACACAAATCAACATGTTCTTTAACCATCGCGTGTCCATTCATCATTTAAACATGTTACATATCATCATAAAATCAGTGGTTCTAAACATTTATTATCAACACATTAGACACATAGTTATATGCAATCAAGATGATAAATATCAATTAATACTACTTCTTTACAATACTGCATTCTTGTCCTTTCGGGTTAAAGGTACACGTCTTTATCGTACCGCAAATATCACGAGATAGCAACAACTTTCAAAAATCTCTCTCCACCTTTGGGTGATAGAGAAACCCCTAGGTTATACACCTTAATAACAATTTATCGCACTGCAATTACCACGAGATGTCGATGACTTTCAAAAATTTTTCTCTACCTTTGGGAGGTAAGAAAACCCTAAGGCCACGCATCCCAAATTTCTTTGAGTATACTATCTTTGGATGGATACACTGCATTTTCGTGAAGAGATTAGTAGTTTTCAAAAATCCCAATACCTTTGGGCAACTGGAACCCTTAGACCACTATCCTTCCAATCCATGTGCATGTCACCTTGTCAATCTTTGGCAACATCGTCTTTGGGCTAATGTCACCTATTCCGCTGCCTTGACAGAATCATAAAAGGATTCAATGAGCCACTTTGGTGGATCACCAATTTATCCTCTCATAATTCCTCAACTAGATATGCAGCAATATATGTGGAAGTAAACACATTGATCGTCCATAATGTGTTGTGACATGCACATTCATCGTCCAAGCGGCAATAGTCAACCCAAAATAATCCAAATATGCTCAAAGCAGCATAATCGTCCAAAATAGGTCCCTGAAAGTATTAAACATCCAAAACCAGGTACCAGTGGGTAGGTTTTGAAATTACGAACGAAATAAGACCAATCGAAGCCCAATAGGATGCTCTACTCACCCATACGTCACTCGAAAGTGACACAATCATCATTAACAGGCCTCATAAATTCAACCAAATATTCGAACTAAATACCCAAAATGTCGGCCTTAAAAAATACAAGCAAATTGGGGCATCCCAGAATAGAAGCCAATCGAAACGATGTTCTGAAACAAGAAAAATAGCTTTTGGAACAATAAAAACGTTCTAAAATAGTTGATTCTGTTCCCAAAACAACTGGAAAATGCAAAAACTGTCAAGAACATAGTCCCCAATTTATCCTCTCATAATTCCTCAACTAGACATGTAGCAATATATGTGGAAGTAAACACATTGATCGTCCATAATGTGTTGTGACATGCATATTCATCGTCCAAGCGGCAATAGTCAACCCAAAATAATCCAAATATGCTCAAAGCAGCATAATCGTCCAAAATAGGTCCCTGAAAGTATTAAACATCCAAAACTAGGTACCAGTGGGTAGGTTTTGAAATTACGAACGAAATAAGACCAACCGAAGCCCAATAGGATGCTCCACTCACCCATACGTCACTCGAAAGTGACACAATCATCATTAACAGGCCTCATAAATTCAACCAAATATTCGAACTAAATACCCAAAATGTCGGCCTTAAAAAATACAAGCAAATTGGGGCATCCCAGAATAGAAGCCAATCGAAATGATGTTCTGAAACAAGAAAAATAGCTTCTGGAACAATAAAAACGTTCTAAAATAGTTGATTCTGTTCCCAAAACAACTGGAAAATGCAAAAACTGTCAAGAACATAGTCCCCATTTATACAAAGTATGCTGAATTGCATACCAAAACGAAGAGCACAAAAAAACAGACATAAAAAAAAACCGCGTCTCAAAATTCATCCAAACGAACCCACACAGTCCATTTGAAGTTTTCTGGTCTTTTCCCCCCTTTTTTTTGTTTTTAAAATTGAATCGAACCGAACTGGCCCGAACCGAATCGAACCAAATGAGCAAACTAAACTGGGCCGAAGCTGGTTCGACTGAACTGGACCACCGGTCCACCTAGGTCAAAATCCGGGTAAAAAAATGGGTCAACAATCTGGTCTCGGGTAGGGTCAATGTTGACTGGGTCAGGAATATTTGACTGGGTCTGGGTCAAGTTTGACCCGAGTCGGGTTAACTATGACCGGGTCAAACGTGACCAGCAAGCATTAGGGCTGATGTCACTCTAACGTCAGCATCGCTACGAATTTTTTTTTTCTGCAACTGCCGTCGGCGCGTGGATCTCACTCGCGCCTTTGGCTAACGAGTCCAGCCACCGGCGATGACGATCCACATGTCGTCGTGATTGTCTCTTTGAGCCCTTCACACCCATATAAAAGGTTTCGATTTTTGCCAGTGGAAAATTCTTGCAGCGGAAAAACCGGCCAAAAATTCCATATGTACCGTAAAAAAACCAATCCATGTTCTTAATCAATCGATCCTAGGTCTGTATGGTCGGCTCTGATACCACTTGTTAGAACACACAAGGATTTTGTCAAACCCGAATCCGTCCCCATACAGATTTCTAGAATACGATTGAATCAAATAACGCAGGGAAAGCAAAGTGTACCTGGCACCCACGTGTGCTAATGAAGAATAGATAAGATCGCCTCCAATAGCTGCAACAATCCCTCAGATAATGAATGCAATCCGCGATGGGGATCTTTTGCCGTCTCCTAGACTCTCCCACAACTCCCTTTCTTGTGGAGAAAAGAGAAAAGAGAATAGTGACTGCAGGGACCCCTCATCAGTAGTATTTATAATACTCCCTAAACCCTAACCCACTTCCACAATGGGCCAGGCTAGTCCGGTCCATCTCAATAAAATAGTAGCATGCCATGTTAGCCCTTGTATTTCTTGATCCCCATCAATGATCGACTCGATAATTAATTAAGCCCACACTCGTCGCATTTTGAAAAAATCTTAACAAGGAGGTCAACTATTGTTATAGCTTATACAATTGCTTTGAGAAAGAGGTCACAATCATTAGTGAATCAATTAGATCAATTGTAAGAGGTCAAGTAAATCACTTTTATTCAAAAGAGGTGGAAAGGGAAATAAATACATGCTTAAGTATTAGTCACCAAGGCTTCAAGCTGAGACCTCTGGAACATGCTCAAGAGGATAGCACCAACAACACCATTAGAAATAAAAGAAGTCCCCTTCTTAGACAACCCCAATAGGCCAGCAACAGCCAATACAAGGAACTAGAAGACCTTGCATAAGAGAGGAAAGCCAATTACAGTTGCATATAAGAGAACAAAAAGAAGAGGAGAATAGTTTCCAAATTACTTTGATGCCCCACCTTTCCGCAAGCAACCTGTTGTGCCTAGAGTCCTTGCCCATGGGAGTAATAGAACTTCATTCAAACCAAATTTCAGGTAACCTCCCATGCTGATTTGGATGAAAAGAAGTCTAAAGATGCCTGCCAAATAACTTTGTCAAGATCCGAAAGATGAAGCCTCCTAGCAGCACTAAGTAGCTAGCAAACTTCAAGAATGAAGGTCCGGGGTGGCTGCCAACCCCAGGTCCCACTCTTCCTCCTTAAGGATGGAGCTAGCCATAGAAAGCCGTTCCAATGCTACATCATAACGAATATGATTACCAAATCTAATCAAGATACCTGTCGGGTGCCACGATTAAGCCATATTCGAGTGAGTTGCCTATTGCCTATTTCGTCATGAAGGAGTTGAAGAAGTTAATCTAGACTTCTCTGTAGGCTCAAAAAGGAACTTAATCTGTAAGATTTCAGATTTTCTCTTGGACTATGGATCAGTGACGGTTCTTAATGTTCCAAACATGTTTGTTTTAGAGAATTTAGATCTGAATAAGTGTCTTGAGCTTCTTAATCTTAGAATATCAGCTAGAAATCTAGGGAGGTTCAAGAAGTTGAAGGTCAGAGATTGTAAAAATCTATACTGGGTGAATATTGATGCCCCGACTCTGCACTCACTGCATTATTCCGGGAATGGGAAGTTCATTTTCTCTTCTGGTAGTACCTCAAATCTAAAAGATGCATTACTCGAGGTTTTCAAGTAAGGCGTTTCTTTATAATTTACATTTAAAAGTTTCAAATCTATTGATATATGTCGTTCTTCACTCAATCGGATACAATATTCTGATTGAGTTTCCTAGTGAAGCTCAATCTCATCTACATGGAAAGTCTATCACATGAGAATCCAACTCAATCTATCTCAAATGCAATCCTATTGTGTATAGCAAGTGTAATCGTCTAGGGTTCCCACGATAGAATTGTAATCTCTTGTATATATATATTGTGTCACGCCCCCATCCCAATAAAGGATATTTTACAAAAAAGGGGGTCTAGGATGACAGGTGTCATCCCAATACTACTAGGATCACAGATACAGTATCCCGAGCCACAGTCTACCCAATTATCAAAGCATGATAATGTCAGAGGATGTATCCAAATGGAATAAATCGTTTCAATTTCAGAGTTAGCAGAAGCGTAAATCATTTAAATCATATAAATATAGAGCATCGGTTCTCTAATGATAACACATAATACAGTTACAATACCCCATGTCCATTCGGTACATTTTGTACATTATACATAAAGTTTATACATGAATGAAGATGAATACAGAAATAAATAATTAAATCACGCCACAAGGGCACCATTCTTGGGTGTACAACGACATCCAAGTCTAAGCCACCGGCTCTACTCGATTCGTAACCATAAGTGCGCATAAAGAGATTACCTGCATATCAACTAAAAAGAGGTTGCGCAACTGGGTTAGCTCCACAAGCTAGTGAGAGAGCAAAGGAGAATGCACATACATGCAAACACGTAATTTCGAACAGTTCATGATGCATGCAAATGTTAGATTCATTTTCCACCTAACACACAAAGTCTAAGTCAAGTGTATGCTACTGTGATAACTCGGGAGACACTGTGGGTCACTTAACTTATTGTCACAATGAAACTTCAGTTATCACGAGGGAGACTATGCCTGTTGAAGCCATCAGACCACCCGGTGGCAGACCTCGATAGCCATTACTACCCCTGACCTGGCCTCTCTCCTCCACAAGCAACATGTGCTCAGATTATATATCCAACACATAAACCCCTGTTGGTAAAGGTCGTAGCATAAGGGAACAAGAATCCTAGCCTCAGATATACTACATGCAAGTCCTATCATCTCGAGAGGTATTTCGGGTACATCAACGTCCCATTCCATCTACTACCCAGGTACCAGCACGACACGGCGCATACAGGTCAGGATGATAGTTAATAGTTTTATAATTAATTCTGGGGTTTCGGTACCGGTACACCCGACACCGTGACCCAATACCATAAGGAGAACAGTATCACATCACATTAGTAACCGTTCACAATCAAGATCAATAATGCAATGCACAAGATGCTTATACTCATATACTAACATGATAATGATTGTTTAATAGATATTCAAGCCCAAACAAATCACCCAAAACCCACTAACCAAATTTGGGTATCACCCAGCGTGGTTGACATGAATCTCATCGGTGCACCTTCTATCCATCAAGTTGGGTAGCCTAAGAATGCAAGAGCAAACGTCAAAAGATATATAGAGGGGTCCCATATTATGCCCCTAAAGTTAAAATTGAGTTTCAACCAAGACAACACGGACGGACTCAAGGACGGAAGCAATAGGGTGAGTCCATCCCTAACTCCGTTCAAGCCAAAAGGTCAAAACACAAGGGATAGATCCACGGACAAAACATCCACCTCGATCCGTTTGAACCCTGAGACCTACCCGAGAGTGAACAGAACCACAGACAGAACCTCTTCATGAATCCGTCCCTGCATCCATTCGGTCCCTGAGACATTCTCGAGAGGGAACGAGACCACGGACAGAGGCAACAGAGTAAATCCATTCCTACATCCGTTCGAACCAGCTACCAGAATACACTGGGCGGACTTACGAACGAAACCACGATGGTGACTCCGTTTGCGCATTCGTCGGAGTTCTTTCCGAGATTTCTTAAGGTTTACTCCTCCATCTTGGAACCTGGAGTTCACATGGCACTTAGGGTCATGGAGGGGTGTCTTGGGCCTTCCTAGAGTCACTAGAACCTAGGCCTACCTCATGGATCCAAGATCACATAAGGATCTAGCCCTATTTTGGTCTAATATAGGGTTTGATGGTTTAAAACCAGGCAATCAGCAACAAGGCTATTAGGTGGCTGATAGGAGCCTATATTAGAGTTTGGTCTTCATTAATAGAGCCTTATTTAAGGGCTAAACCTCACCTTGAGTCCCAAATGGAACTCTAGGTTAGCTCAAAATCAAGAAATCTACTCAAACCAGGAATGTAAATGGAGAAGAGGGAGGTACCAAGAGTTAGAGCATACCTTGGTGAGTGGAGCTCCAACCCCAGCCTTAGCCAGCCTTGAAGATGCACCTCCTCCTTTCTCCTTCTTCCCCTTTTCTTCTTTTCTTCAATCCTTGCTCGGACAGCAAGAGGAGGGAAGGTAGGGCAGCCAAACCCCTTTGGCATGCCTTCCATCTCCTTCCTTTCCCCTCCAATTCCCCTTCCTTACTTCTTCTTCTTCTTTCTTTCCTCTTCTCCTCCACGGTTTTTGCTTGGAGGGGGAGAGATGAGAGAATATGGGGCTAAGCCCTATCTTTTAAGGACTAAAAGAGGCCTTAGGGCTTGTTTGCCTAAGTGTCTCTAAGACTAAGGATGGTCTTTTAGGTCTAGATGGGCCTTAAGGCCTATTTGGCTAGGGTCACTGTTTGAGTTTAAAAATTATACCGCAAGCGTACAAGTCAATCGTAGCTACGGGTCGAACACGAGGAGATATACGCCACTCTATTTAACTAACTTTAAAGTAATGCAAAGTGAACCAAATTAAAGTGTTAAATTAAACTAATGAAACTAATGAAAAGTAATGCATCCTAACTCATAAGCATCTAACAAAATTAAGGGATTAAGTTGGCGTCCTAACACATGAGCATCTAACCTGTCAAACTAACGTAAATTGGAAGGAATAACAAAAATGCAGCCACACTTCATAATCACATAAAAATAAATAAGGGAATAAAAGTGCATCCACATACCACAACCATATAAAAAAAATAAAAGAAATAGAGGGAGAAGAAGAAGAAGATAGAGAGAGATAGAGGAGAGGGAGAATGAGATTGAGAGTTTAGATAGTAAAACCTGGATGTGCTTGCATGAATGTAACTGAAAAGCTTGAATACTTCATAAACTTACCTTGGCCTTCTCTTTTAAATCTTCAAGTCTTGTCATCAACTTAAGAACTTAGACTAGAAGACTTAAAACCTAAACTAGAATTAAGAAATTACAACCCAATTGAAGACTTAAATTGCAATTAAAGCATAAATTAAACCTATTACAACCATTAAATGAAAATAAAAAAACAAACTAGAACTTAGAAAAGCCAAAAATCACAACTTAGAAGGAGAAGAAGAAAAGAAATTTTACTAAGTGAATGAACTAAAAATTACACTAAAAACTGAATTAAAATTGAACTAGAAACTAATTAAAAACTGAACTAAAAAACTAACTTCTTACAACCCAAAGGGCAAGGGGTATGTATAGGGGGAAGAGAAGAGAAGAGAGAAGAGGGAAGTGTAGGAGAAATATTCCCTAAGAAAAGAGAATATTCTCTTCTCCTTCATTTTTTACAATGCCTTGAATCCTAAGAAAAAAGGAAAAAAATAGAAAGAAGAAGAAGAGAAAATTGTTTACATAGAACTTCTATTTCTAGAAAAGTAAACTTCCAATTATAACAAGTGCTTCCTTTTCTTTGTAGATATCTTCTCCAAGCAATAAAATCAAAGATGCTTTGACTTTTCAACTTTCCATTGGTGAGAGAATATCTTTCAAAATAAATCTATCCCAAGTAGAATTTCAGAAGTGCCCTTGAGAAGTTGGAGGAGAGAGAGAGTAAGGGTGATGACTAGGATTCCTTCAAGAATAAATAAAATACCCATTCTATCCTTCAAAAAACGTGGAGCATGGGGTGTTTATATAGGCCTCACCATTGTGTTCCTTGTGAAAAATCACCCAAAATAGACTCAAATTTCGTCCAATTTGGAGTTCGGGAGCCCAAGATATCTCAAGTTGAAGTTGGACTGTCCAGAGCCCTCCAAATGGAATCTTTCGGGTACAGGAAATATAACTTCTGGTTATTGCGTTAAGGCCCCTAGAATCCGAACTTTCGCTTCACTTTGTCTCCGGCCGACTGTCAATAATTGCAAATAAACCCCCTATAGACCATTTTCGCGCTTCGTTACGGAAACGGCCTTAACTTCTTCGTTTCAACTCGTAATCATGTGCCGTTTGAACCGTTGCGAAGCTGAATCAATGGGCTACGCATCCAAGCCATTAACACCTCTAAACTGTTTAAAAACATTTTCTTAGCATCATCTCCTCCATTTTCACAAGAAATCACTTAAAACCTGAAAAGCAAAAGAAAGCAGCGAGTAACTCTGTCCAATGTGGTAAAATATATGCTTTATGCCCTAAGATTTCACACATAAATGTGCTCATCAGATTCCCCCACACTTGAACGTTACTTATCCTCAAGTAAAGCAAAAGATAAACTAACCTAGAATGCAAAAAAAATCCTAACTCACTTTCGTAGGAATCACGGTTGCACTTAGCATGTGCAATAAGCCTTTCAACCCCTAGGTTACCCCTAGTGGACGAGTTGTGTCTCGTGGGTGTTTGCAGTGAATATACACCCAAAATTCAATAAATCAAAAAGAATGATGTAAATTTTTCTCACGGCATAAGTAAGATAGGGCACACAATCTCAAAGAAATACTCAACTAAAGATTAAGGAGTCAAAGGTTCCCCCACACTTGAATTTTATCACCCCACATCAATTCAAGTAACAAGCATGCAACAAGTTCAAGGGATCTCCTCATATTTTCTGAACACTACTCACTTTCAAGTAAACCCCCCCATAGCATCGATGGAACCAAAGACTTAGGCATTGAGTATTGTTGATCATACTTTTTTTTTTTTTTTTTTTTTCAGGCATTAAGGCAAAAGGTTTTTTTTTCCTCAACCACAAACTCTATTTCTACTTCACTACTGTTCTCTAAATGACATGGTGGAGCATACACCAGACACCCAAATACTTGGTAGCTTTGCTTTTTGCATATATCCATAGAGACTTTGAGACATTGATGCAAGAGTTTTTTGAGTTTCCTTCTAAGGAATTTCGATCAAGTCACCCTGCTTCATGAGGCACAGTGCCCTGTCTAGCCCAAGGAATTCCATTTTTTTTTCTGTTCCTTTTTTTTTTTTTTTTTTTTTTTTTCTTCCCACTTTCATGCCTTGCCTTGCCTTGCCACAAACAACTTGGTCTCAATTACTAGCCAAAAGATCAAAGGGTCCATAAAACACATAGAAGAATCTAGCCATCAAATGAAATAATGCTCATATTTTCAAACTCAATCCCCATCACCGGATACAAACCAACTTCCGTCATTGAAAAATGATTTTTTATTATTTCGCATGCTAGGACACCTAATTCCCTCTCTTTCTCGTTTTGCAATCAAAGAGACATATGCACAAAACCAAACTATAGCCACAATCAAAATTCACCAATTAAGCCCAACATCCGGTCAATAATCTCCCCGACAACGGCGCCAAAAACTTGTTCGAGTTAAAATAATATCGCAAACGTACGGGTCAATCGTAGCTACGGGTCGAACACGAGGAGATATACGCCACCCTATTTAATTAACTTAAAAGTAATGCAAAGTGAACCAAATTAACGTGTTAAATTAAACTAATGAATAATGAAAATTAATGTATCCTAACTCATAAGCATCTAACAAAATTAAGGGATTAAGTTGGCGTCCTAACATATGAGCATCTAACCTATCAAAGTAACGTAAATTGGAAAGAATAACAAAAATGCAGCCACACTTCATAATCACATAAAAATAAATAAGGGAATAAAAGTGCATCCACATACCACAACCATATAAAAAAAATAAAAGAAATAGAGGGAGAAGAAGAAGAAGATAGAGAGAGATAGAGGAGAGGGAGAATGAGATTGAGAGTTTAGATAATAAAACCTGGATGTGCTTGCATGAATGTAACTGAAAAGCTTGAATACTTCATAAACTTACCTTGGCCTCCTCTTCTAAATCTTCAAGTCTTGTCATCAACTTAAGAACTTAGACTAGAAGGCTTAAAACCTAAACTAGAATTAAGAAATTACAACCCAATTGAAGACTTAAATTGCAATTAAAGCATAAACTAAATCTATTACAACCATTAAATGAAAAAAAAAAAAAAAACTAGAACTTAGAAAAGCCAAAAATCACAACTTAGAAGGAGAAGAAGAAAAGAAATTTTACTAAGTGAATGAACTAAAAATTACACTAAAAACTGAATTAAAATTGAACTAGAAACTAATTAAAAACTGAACTAAAAAACTAACTTCTTACAACCCAAAGGGCAAGGGGTATGTATAGGGGGAAGAGAAGAGAAGAGAGAAGAGGGAAGTGTAGGAGAAATATTCCCTAAGAAAAGAGAATATTCTCTTATCCTTCCTCTTTTACAATGCCTTGAATCCTAAGAAAAAAGGAAAAAAATAGAAAGAAAAAGAAGAGAAAATTATTTACATAGAACTTCTATTTCTAGAAAAATAAATTTTCAATTATAACAAGTGCTTCCTTTTCTTTATAGATATCTTCTCCAAGCAATAAAATCAAAGATGCTTTGACTTTTCAACTTTCCATAGGTGAGAGAATATCTTTCAAAATAAATCTATCCCAAATAGAATTCCAGAAGTGCCCTTGAGAAGTTGGAGGAGAGAGAGAGTAAGGGTGATGACTAGGATTCCTTCAAGAATAAATAAAATACCCATTCTATCCTTCAGAAAACGTGGAGCATGGGGTGTTTATATATGCCTCACCATTGTGTTCCTTGTGAAAAATCACCCAAAATAGACCCAAATTTCGTCCAATTTGGAGTTCGGGAGCCCAAGATATCTCAAGTTGAAGTTGGACTGTCCAGAACCCTCCAAATGGAATCTTTCGGGTACAGGAAATATAACTTCTGGTTATTGCGTGAAGACCCCTCGAATCCGAACTTTCGCTTCACTTTGTCGCCGGCCGACTGTCAATAATTGCAAATAAACCCCCTATAGACCATTTTCGCGCTTCGTTACGAAAACGGCCGTAACTTCTTCGTTTCAACTCGGAATCATGTGCCGTTTGAATCGTTGCGAAGCTGAATCGATGGTCTACGTATCCAAGCCATTAACACCTCTAAACTGTTTAAAAACATTTCCTTAGCATTATCTCCTCCATTTTCACAAGAAATCACCTAAAACTTGAAAAGCAAAAGAAAGCAGCGAGTAATTCTGTCCAATGTGGTAAAATGTATGCTTTATGCCCTAAGATTTCACACATAAATGTGCTCATCAGTCACAAACCCTAATTAGTCCATTTAGTTAGGACACATTTGGGTCAGCCTAAGGTCCTATAAAGGGCACATTAGTTCTAGGGCTTGTTTGGTTCAAGCTAAGTAGAAGAATCCATTATTTATTTAAATTAAGTCTTGTGGGCCCACCTTCATGGCCCAACTATCTTAAAGAAAGTAAGGGTGGGAGTCCATCTTGTCTGAAGGTCTAGTTATGGTGTCTGGGACACGGGGACATGTGTCTCACACAAAAATACTTTAAAAGGGCAAGAAACAGTACGGACGGATCCACGAATGGAACTAGTCTAGTGAGTCTGTTCGTGACTCCGTTGCTGCTGTTAGGGTCCAAACCTCACGAAAAGTTGCGGGGCTTTGACCCGTACTTTTAGGGCTTGGAGGGGATACGTATAATGGAAATTTAAAGTTCAAGATCATAGGTGTTGACCGTGGTATTACCCGTTGGTAAAAGTCTAATTTGACCTGAGGTATTAGAATATATTTCGGATGTGGGTGTAACATATTGTCTCATTGAGACTAAAGAATATGAATGAAATACTATAATTCTGATATGGTATCATCCGCTCAAGGCTAACATCCTCTCCCTTTTCTAATCTTGGTTCCTCTCCTATTGAACCCTAGACGTTTCTTCTCTGTTTTGCAATGGCTGACGAACCATCTACTGTGGCTCCTCTTCCCTCTAGTGCGCACCACTTTGTCTCGCTCAAGCTGACCTCTACCAATTTTCTTTTATGGTGCAAGCAACTCATTGCCTATCTTAAGGGGCAGAAGCTATTTTCTTATGTTGACGGCTCCTCCCCATGTCTGCCTCCTCCTGCCGACAGCTCTACCTGGAAACGAGTAAGATTTGGCTATCATCAGCCTTATTCTTTCTTCTTTGTCTGAGAATGTTCTTTCTCTTGTTCTTGATAAGGACACTAGCCACGAGATCTAGGATGCTCTTCAGGAGGCCTCTGGCTCCACGTCCTCCACTCAATTGATGTCCTTAAATATGAATCTCCAAAATCTTCAACAACAACTGGATGAATCTGTTGCCTTATATCTCCAACGTGTTAAGCTCCTGGCTGATGAATTAGCTACTGCAGGAAGCCTCTCCAATCTGCCAATTTTAATGTCTATGTTCTTGGTGCTCTTCGCATTGAACTGTAGGACATTGTCCCCTCTATCCTCACTCAACAGCCTCCTCAATCTTACACAGTACTGAGTGGTCTTTTACTAAGCCATGAAAGCATGAAAGCATTCCAAAAACTACGGGTTACTAAAGTTTCTATCTCTACTACTGCACCGTCTGCAAACACTACCCAATCGAATGTTGCTGCCTCGTCTGACACAGGTTTTTCCTCGGGTCGTGGTGGTCCTAGCCGTGGTGGCCGAGGTAATCGTGGTGGTCATGGCCGTGGGGGTAACCTCTTTTGCACCTACTGCAAGCTTACTAACCACACCATTGATCGATGCTTTTACTGTTCTCAACCTCCCTCCCAATCCCCTTACCCTACTTCATACCCTGCTCCACATTATTGTCGTCCCAACTCACCAGATCCTACCCACCCACCACCTTACCCTAACCCTCCCTTCTACCCACCATCTACTGCCTTAACATGGTACCCTGACATAGGCGCCACCCACCATGTTGCCCCTACCCCTGATATACAATCCTTTTCTTCCTTTAACGGTTATACTGGTTCAGACCAGCTCCATGTTGGCAATGGTAAGGGTCTCCCCATTTTAAATATTGGTCATTTGTCTTTACCTTCTCATTCTTATTCTCGTTCTTTATCCCTCCATAATATTCTGCATGTTCCATCCATCATCAAATCATTATTGTCTATTCAAAAATTTTGTATTGACAATCATGTTTATTTCGAATTTCACCCTTCTCATTTTTTTTGTCAAGGATTGGGTATCCAAGGAAATTCTTCTCTCTGGACCAAGTAAAGATGGGCCATATACATTACAATCCCCACCATCGTCTCCTTCTCCTAAAATCTCTGTTGTTGAACGTACTTCCATTGATGGTTGGCATCACCGCCTTGGTCACCCTCATGAGAGTCTTCTTCGGTTTATGCTTAAGAATAATAAAATGTCGTATCAGTCCACAAGCTTGCAATTTGTTTATCCGTCCTGCCAGTTAGGAAAGGCTAGTCATCTTTCTTTACGTGAAACACACAGTCGTAGTCTTTTCCCTTTGAATTTTATTCATAGTGATGTATGGGGTCCCTCCCCTCCTTTTTCTACGGATGGTTATAAATATTTTGTTATTTTCGTTGATGATAATACCAATTTTATTTGTTTTTTTTTCCTTTAGCAAAGAATCAGATGTATTTCAAACTTTTATTTCTTTTCAATCTCTAGTGGAGCGCCAATTTTCTAGAAAGATTAAGGTCATTCAAACTGACTGGGGTCGCGAGTATCGCTCTCTCCCTACCTTTTTCAACAAATATGGAGTCTCTCACCGTTTATCATGTCCCCATACCCATGAGCAACAAGGATTTGTGGAACGCTGCCATCGTCATATAGTTGAGACTGGCTTCACCCCCCTTGCTCATGCCTTAGTCCCCCTTCATTAATGACATTTTGCTTTCGATACGGTTGTCTATCTCATCAACCATATGCCCTCTCGTGCTTCTAATCGAATTTCTCCTTTTCAGCTCATTACCCACAAATGCCCTAATGACACCTTTTTGCGAATTTTTGGGTGTTCATGTATTCCCCTCCGACCTTACAACAACCATAAATTGGATTATCGTTCCAAACCGTGTGTTTTTCTTGGTTATAGTCCCTCTCACACAGGTTACCGGTGTTTGGATCTCTCCACCAATCGCATGTATATAGCTCGCCATGTTCGATTCGACGAGATGGTTTTTCCCTTTCAGTCCTCTTCCCCAAGTCCCCAACCACTAGTTCCCCCCTCCCCCCGTCGGTTCCTTAGGGTATTCTCCCCACTCGATTGCCCTTACCTTTGCCAACCCCAGTACCACCACCACTACCGTCCCCTCCTCCCTCTCCTTCCCCCTCTATGACACCCACATTGCCCCTTCTTGTTGCCTCTCCCAATCCCTCTCCTGGCAGCACCTCTGACGCCTTATCTCCCTCTCCTTCCCCTTCTGATCGCCACCCGCTCCTTGGTGGACCTTTACAACTCCAACCCCTTGGCCAACCCCCCAGCCCCCAACCATCCCATGCGCCTTCGGTCCTGCCCCTCCCATGCTTTGGCTGCCACTGCTACCTCTCTACTCTCCAAGCCTACCTGCTTCTCTCAGACCCGTAAATCTCCTGAGTGGCTGGCAGCAATGTCCAAGGAATTTAATGCTTTACTTAAAAATGGGACATGGTCTTTGGTGCCTCAATCTTGGCACATGAATTTAGTTTGGTGCAAATGGTTATACAGAATCAAGCACAAGGCTGGGGGCTCCCTTGATTTTTACAAGGCTTGTCTAGTTGCAAAGGGGTTTCACCAACTTGAGGGTTTGGACTATACTGAGACTTTCAGCCCTGTAGTGAAACGCACCACTGTTTGCTCTATTCTTACGATCACCATTTCTCAAGGATGGGCCATTCGTCAGCTAGATGTTCACAATGCTTTTCTCCATGGTGTTCTTTCAGAGGAGGTCTATATGGTTTAGCCTCCTGGGTTTGAGGACTTCTCCAAACCTAATCATGTTTGTAAGTTGCATCGCTCTTTGTATGGTCTCAAGCAAGCCCCCCCGGCATGGTTGCATCACCTTACTTGCTTCTTACTTCAGTTGGGCTTCACTGCCTCCCGTACAGATCCCTCTTATTTATTTATTGCAAGGATTCATTATTGATCTATGTTCTCATTTATGTGGATGACATCATAGTTACTAGCAACAGCTCCAGTCAGATCACCACCCTTCTGTCCAAGCTGGCTGCTGAATTTCCTATCAAGGATCTTGGGCCTCCCAATTTTTTCTTGGGCATTAAAGTGCTCTCTCATCCCAAGGGTATTCTTCTCTCACAAGGTCGTTACATTAAGGATCTTCTTGCCCGTGCTAGTATGAGTGATTGCAAACCTATATCTACTCCAATGGCTAGCACTATCTCACCTTCTGATTCAGGGGGTGCTCCTATGGATGATCCCACCAGGTACTGATCCATTGTTGGTGCCCTACAGTATGTTACTCTGACATGCCCTAATGTGGCTTTCTCGGTGAACAGAGTCTATCAATATATACATGCTCATATAGAGTCTCATTGGGCCATGGTCAACCGTATCTTGCGTTATTTGAAGGGTTCGATGACCCATGGTCTGCTACTTCAACGTTCCTCCAATTTTTCTTTGCAGGCTTTTTTTGATGCTGATTGGGCCGGTAGTGGCTCTGATTGACGTTCCACGGGTGCCTATGCAATTTTCTTGGTCCCAATTTAATATCGTAGAACTCTCGCTTGTAGCTCAACTGAGTCTGAGTATAAAGTGCTAGCGGATGCCTCAGCTGAATTAATTTGGCTGGAGGCTCTTTTCAAAGAAATTGGGTTCCCTCTCAATGGATCGCCTATCCTCTGGTGTGATAATATTGGTACAACGTACCTATCTGCAAACCCAGTTTTTCACGCCCACACTAAACACATTGAGATTTATCTCCATTTTGTGCGGGAACAGGTTGCCAGCCGCTAGCTGTCTGTTCAATTTATTTCAACCACAAATCAAATTACCGATGCTCTGACAAAGGCCATGTCCACCTCGCTGTTCCAGTTTCTTCATGACAAGCTGAAGGTTCACCATGTTGACCCTCCATCTTGAGGGGGTGTATTGACACATGTCGTTCTTCGCTCAATCAGATACAATATTCTGATTGAGTTTCCTAGTGAAACTCAATCTCATCTACATGGAAAGTCTATCACATGAGAATCCAACTCAGTCTATGTCACATGCAATCTTATTGTGTATGGCAAGTGTAATCGTTTAGGGTTCCCATGATAGAATTGTAATCTCTTGTATATATATATATATATTGTTTCATTGAGAGTAAAGAATATGAATGAAATACTATAATTCTGACAAAATGCAACAGGCCCCAAAATTGGTATTTAAGTAGGGAACTTTAACCACTACCTACCTAAAAAATGGGCCTCACCTGATTTGCCGCATGCCAGATATTTAGGTGATGGAGGAAACTATTACTATGATAAGGCATGTTAGTTAGAACTTGAATTTTGTTGACTTGAATACCACATGATCATCCATCCGTTTTGCAGGATTGAGCTCCTCTCCAGAGAGCCCAGCATGCCCAGGGAGCATCCAGCCGTTGGGCTGTGTCGCACACATCCCTAGGCATATGCCAAGATGTGTGCAACATAGCCCAACCCTTGGATGCCCCCTGGGCACTCCCTAGACGCTGAGCTCCTTGGAGAGTAGCCGGATCCCCATTTGCATGGTTTTATCCCAATTTGCTTTCCCCACATGGAGATAAAATGACACAAAAGTTGGTTGATAACTCATCTTTGATACTCTTGGGGTAACCATTGATAATGCAAGGGTACAAACCTTATCATGGTGGGTTGTACAATAGAGATGGTCCTGAAATTTTATTTTAATTTTATTACATATGGCTAATCTTGTTTGTGACCTTCTATTCCAAACAATCAATTTCAATTGAGGTATATTAGAGGTGGATTTGATTAAGCAAACAATAAAAAATTTCGTTTCATTAAGGGCAATTCCGTGCGAACCCATTGTACTTGTACTTGTTTTTGTATAGAATTTTCAATCACATGTGACCTAAATTGTTGGGATAGGCATGTAGGCCTCCTATAATGGTGTAGGTAAGGTCGGATATTGCTACTAGGGAAGCTATGGCTATCCGTTCTTCTCTGTTGGAGTGCATATTGGAGGGCTATGACAATATTGTTATTGCATCTAATAATAAGGAGGTTATCACTTACTTGCAAGGCCGGCTATTTGTGTTTCCTCTTCACATCCGCGGCATCCTGGAGGATTTTTTTCACCTTTCTACTTATCTTGATAAATGTACTTTCACTCATGTTCCAAGGGAGAATACAACTGTGCTGACTCCCTAGCAAGGAGGGTGCTATCGGTAAAGTGTACGATTTTTTTTTATGAGAAAGGGAAATAGATAAACTAAAAGGAGGAATATACAAGAGAGTTAGAGTCCAGGGCCTTTATGGCCAAATTAGAAACTACTGTAGAACACAAAGGATCCCTTATCATACTAAACTTTAAGTCCAAGTCTTGGGCTACAGAGCTGATATACAAAAGGTACTGAAGGAGATGCCACGGCCAAGGATTAGTAGTTGAAAATGGTAGAAGATTGGAGATCTGCTGATTCGAACACCGCACTTCTTTTATCTTCAACCCTAAACTGGAGACATGATCAAGCCCTGTATGAATACAAAATAGCTCTGGTTCCAACTTGTGGGAAGATTTGATCGAGCCTATAGCAAACAACTTAAACTTGCCATCTATCAAAAAAAAGATAAACCCATCCTGCTGTACTTAGTCTTGGGATTTGAAGTCCTGCACACATTAACACAGGAAATTTGAAAATATGTAAATGTGAAAAAGTAGATATCTGAGAAACCTCCTCAGGCTAGTAATATACATCAAAGGGATGAACAATGGGGGGGGGGGGGGATAATTCCAAATCAGCTATCCATCGATCAATATTTTTCATAACCCAAACTGGATCCGGTTTCTCATGGCCATAGACCACCTTGTTTCGAACGGACCAAATAAAATAACAAGAAATAATAAAAGCCCCAAAGAACCAAGATAATGATTGTTTATCCAACTTCAACTTAACCAACATAGAGAGACAGACTTTTTCCAGAGAGACAAAAATTTGGTTCTCAACCCTAGAGGACTAGTTTAACCCAATCACATGAAAGGAAAAAGTGCCAATATGATTCGACACAATTTCTACAAAGAGCACAAAAGGGTTCGATCAGAAGCCATTTGTGTAAAGTTGTCTTGACTGGGAGACCTGCATTTAACAGATGCCAGAAAAACGAATTAAATTTGGGATGTAATTTAAGTTTCCAAAAGAATTTCCACCAAGTGTAAATAAATAAATTAAAGGATGGATTTAAAGAAGACAGGGATCTAGCAGCAAGTTTAGTGGTGAATTTTTCAATTTAGCCGGGGAACACCACCAACAAGCCATGGATCCGAAATGGGAAATCAAATTTTTTTTGGGACTGATCCTTGGATTCCATCTCTCCCAGGGTGTTCTATTCCATCTCCAAATACTGTTGGTTTGTCTGATAAGGTTGATAAATTTATTTCTAACTCTGAGTGGAACTCTTATTTGCTTAATTCTACTATCCCTGTGGATGTCTCTTTCCATATTCATAGAATTAATTTATCTGCTTCGGAGTGTGGCCCATTTCGGATCCATGGCTTATTGAATTATGTAACCCTTAGCCTTGAACTTTCACATTTTCATAATAAAACTCTTTTTACCAAAAAAAAAAAAAAAAGATATCTCAACGTTGTATCTAACTTATACATACACAATCCAAAATTCTTTGAGCTCAACAAATATTTCCCGCCCAAAAAAGTAATTGCAAACGAAAAGGACAACTCAAGAAATGCGTTAAAAAAAAAGGGATAATTTCTTAGACCCACTAGATAAGAATTGAAATTACAAGATAGGTAGGTTTCAAATTTGTTTTACACCCACTAGTTTCTATTTTAAAAAGATTTACTTAATCCCCATAGTTAGTTATTGGTCATTCCACTTAAGAAGAAAATAAAAGTGTACTTCCGAAAACACCCCAATTTCATTTCTCCTTTTTTTTTTGGTTCAAAACCTCAATTCTCGTTTATGACCGTTTCATTCTAAAAAAATAACAGATTTAATTTACAATGGAAAAAATAAGCCAGAAGACCGTGCCGTCAAGAAAATATAAACTGAAATGGGGAAAATAAGGAGTTGGGCTCACGTTCATGTACGTGAACGTATGAGAACGGCTGTGAGGAATCCACTCCATTTGAGTCCCACAGAGTGGATTCCATCTGAATGGCTGGGAGCCGTTTTCGTACATGAACGTGATCTTGGCTAAAAAATAAGGAGGGAAACTAAAGTTTTTGTTTTTGGTTTTTTTTTTTGAAGAAAACAAGACTGATCCAGACCGGCGATAAGGCCAATCTTGATTGGAATTGACAGAGACCGATGTCGCTTACTAAAACCCTGGTTTAGACTCTGCTGCTAGAGATTTTATATTCTTTTTGGATAATAATAGGAGCTTCGATTTGTACTCGAACAAATGAAAGAAGAACATTAAGATTAGATGGTGAGAACGGATGAGTGACAAATGCCTTGAAGCAAATTAGGATTAGATGGTGGGTTTGGACTTTTTTTGTTTTCCTTTGTTTTCTATCCAAACAATTAAGGTGCATTTCTCTTTGGCGATGATGCCATAGTTTTGTTTTTAGTTTTTGGATTTTTTTTTAAGGTAATAGGAAGTTTGATTTGTACTTCAACAATTAATGAGCACTTCTCGTTTTATCTTCTCATCCCACTACATCTCAATCTTCCCGGTATAAAACAGTTTATACCGGGGAAAGCTGTTTGTAACAAGGTGGTTACAACTGATGGTTGCAACCATATTTTCTTTTCTTTTTTAACCATAGCTATATTTGTTATCCATCTTTTTTATTTGAGTGGTTTTCTGTAATTTCCCCCCACTTACCCTCTCCGAACTTCTCCCTCTTCCTTCTTCTCCATATCCGGCTCCTTGTTCTCCTCACTCTTCGTCTGGCTCTCCAGCTACCTCACCTCTCCCTCCCTTCCCTTGCCGGCACTGACTCTGGCTCCCCCTTCCCCTCTCTCCTCACTCTACCAATAATATATATCCTTAAAGGCTAGTTTGCTCCTGTGTAAAGACTTCATCACCGCCCTGGATTACTTCGATTTTCTCTATTAATGAAATTTCCCCTCTATAATTGCTATGAAACTTTGCCTTCTAAAATATAAAGACCTAAAAAAAATAAAATTTGGTGGGGTCCTTTAGAGGCTGTCTCTAAAATTGCGAATTTTTATTCATCTTGTGGCTTCTTCCTATACATATGAATACCATATGACCTGCAAATTATACATTTGAAGAATCTTTTGAGTCTTCCAATATCAATAGGTTGATTGTTTCACTCCTCTATCTTCCAAAAAGGTAAAAGGGGATTAATCTAGGGGGGGCTAAATTTGGGAAGAGTCATGGAAATGCTGGAATTTTTCCTTCTAGAAATAAAAGAACCTGAAAAAGGGGTTTAATCTGCAAGGGTTAAATCAGTGAAGAGTTATGGAAATTAAAAAACAAAAATAAAAAGTTGGAAATAGAAGAGGTTGACATGGAAACGTTATATGAAGGAAAGGTCATGGAGTTTGCAATTTCCAAGTTCACTTTTTGTAATCGAGATTACCAACAGACACCAATGGTGTTCAATTTCCTAACCTCGTCCATTTCGTCCATCTCTCGTATCGTCGGTTCTCATTTTTAATTACTTTCCAGTTTCAACTATTAAGAATCTAGCCGGTGGTGATGCCGCAACTATTCTGGATGGCGCTGTCACTGGTGTTAAGATGCAGCACGGAGGTCGTCGGATTTTTGGCAGTGTGTGAATCTGAATCATCGGAACTGGAGTTGGGAGGAAAAAAAGGGCGTTATGAGGAGGAATAAGGAAGAAGATGTTAAATTTGCATATTTACCCCCTTTTAAGTAACTGGCAAGTGAACTTATAGAGGGAAAAAATGTATGGTTACAAACAGATGCACCCAAGAAAAAAAAGCCTCAAACCTTCCTCTTTTACATTCCTAACATAAATTGGAATTTTAGAATTTTTTTTGAATAAAAAACAAATCAATTAGAAATTTGATGTCCTGAAGTTTTATTTAATTAAGGAGATGTATTTTTTGTGAAGAACCTAAGCCATACATTTTTTAGGTCAGAATATAACTTACCATGTGGTTGGCTCTAGAAACAACATAAATTGCTGATTTTGGAACAAATTTTGAGACTTTCAGATCAGAATGCAAGACCATGGACAGAAAACTTTGAGAGGAGGGAAACTTGAAAATTTAATCATAACAAAAAATAATAAAAAAAATTTAGGCATAATAAATTTTGGCAATAGATAAATTAAGATACATTTGATTTATAAACAAAAAAATTTTTGTTTATCCCAAGAAGGTAGTTCAGTTGCTAAGGAGTAAGGACCAACACCTCACAGTTAAGAGTTCATGAGTTTAACTCTCATTGAGGCCTACCTATCTAAAAAAAATTGTTTTAGAAGCTTTAGGAAAAAAGTTATTTCACTGGCAGGCTCTAGAGGGTATCAATAGACCGGCATCGACTGTATGTATACATACTTAGAAAATGGTTTAGAATTGGCCAAATGCCAAACTTTAATCCCAAATTCAAGGATATATATACCCTCAATGTGTCACATGGTAGATATTTGTGATGGCATAATAATATAGTTGGATATAAATTCTCCCAAGGTTTACAGACATGCATAAAGAAAAAGATCTATTTCAAACCCTGAATACTTCAATTGAATGCAAATGCCAACTCAAATGATCACAAGTAGCCTCCATATCTATTCAGGTCACCCATCTCCACTATAAAGAATGAGATATGGTTGTGTTCTCTTGCCTCATTCAACAAGGTGAGATGTGTTTGTATTTATAAACAAGATGGTTACAATTTCAAACTCAGAAGATGATAGAGTTTGGAGTACACAAAACTCTCCTATCTTTAAGGAAGAGATAAGATAAGAGGTTTGATCTAGTCTTACGTTGAATTCAAATGGATTTGAATTCTAACATTTTACATTCAAATTCAAAAGAGTTTGGATTGAACTTGTATTCCTTAACAGCCCCCTCAAGTGGAAGAGGCGCACTTGCAGAGCTTCAACTTGTCGCGCAGAAAGATAAACCGAACCGTTGATAACAGTTTTGTTAAAATATCATCTATCTGGTCCTTTGTTGAGATGAACTTAACAGTCAAGAGACCCTTAGTCACAAGGTGGCAAACAAAGTGAAAGTCCACCTCTATATGCTTAGTTCTGGCATGAAATAACGGATTTGCCGTCAAATAAGTCGGTCCCAAATTATCACACCATAACCCTGGTGACTCTGTCTGTGGAACATAAAGTTCTTTCAAGAGAGATGAGATCTAGATGAGTTCTGTTGTTGCATTGCCTATGGCACGATACTCAGATTCTGTTGAAGAGCGTGCAATGCTGGGTTGTTTGCGAGCTGACCATGATATGAGATTTTCACCCATGTAAATTGCAAAACCACCAGTAGATCTTCTATCGTCAACACACCCGGCCCAGTCAGCATCCGAAAAGGCCATGAACCGGTTAGTTGAAGTTTGTGATATAAAAAGTCCATGGTAAATGGTGGATTTGAGACAACGCAGTATGCGTTTGACTGCCTGCCAGTGTGTATCTGTTGGAGCATGAAGGTATTGACATACTTTGTTCACCGAAAAGGAAATATCAGGCCTGGTAAGAGTGCCATATTGCAATGCCCAATAGTGCTACGATACAGAGTGCTATCTGTCATAGGTTCACCATCATTCTTGGATAACCGAGTCGAAGACGCCATAGGATTATGAGCCGGTTTTGCACTCTCCATATCCATACGTAGCAATAAGTCATGGATGTACTTTTGTTGGGATAAAAGCAACCACTTTGGATGGGAGAGCACTTCCACGCCTACGAAATAGTGAAGGGACCCTAGGTCTCGTATTGCAAATTCAGTACGGAGAGAGTGAATCACCTGTTGGACCAAAGTAGTTGTAGAACCTATAATGACAAGGTCATCAACATATACTAGAATGTATAGACAGTTATCACCATTCTTGGAGATAAATAGTGATGTATCTGTTTTGGAGCCTTCAAAACCAATGGTGAGCAAGTAGGAACTCAACCTTTGAAACCAGGCCCGTGGGGCTTGTTTTAACCCATATAGGGATTTGTGGAGCTTGTAGACATGGTGTGGTTTGTCTGGATCTGTGAAACCTGATGGTTGAGACATATACACATCTTCAGTTAGTGTGCCATGAAGAAAAGCATTACTAATGTCTAATTGACTCAAGGGCCAGTTTCTGGTTGTTGCCAAAGAGAGCACTATACGTATGGTAGTAGGTTTCACAACTGGACTAAACGTTTCAGTATAGTCAATACCAACCTGTTGGTTATACCCCTTGGCCACTAACCGGGCCTTGTACCTTTCAATAGTTCCATCTGCCTTTTTTTTTATACGAAATACCCATTTCGACCCAACTACATTTTGCTTGGGTGAAGGAGAGACCAAGCTCCACGTGCCATTTCAAAGCGAAGCATTAAATTCCTGTAACATGGCATCATTCCATTCGGGATATTTTGCAGCCTCTGTGTAACATGTCGGTTCCCTTTCATTTGAGCCTTTTTGTGAAATAAAAGCTAATGGGAGGGGATATCGACTAGAGGGCTTTGGGTTGGACCGAAGTTGCATGGCATGTGTCATTTGTGGTCTTTGGATAGTAGGGGCAGATGTCAAAGGTGCTCCTGGATCTTGTACAATTGGTAAAACTCCTGAAACAACAGCATTAGGAAATAATGGGGTTGGGATTGTAGGCTGGGGAGATGGCAATTGTGGAGAGGGGGATTGAGGTAGAGAGGGTAAGGGCAAAGAAGGAGATGAAAGTGAAGGCCCTAACCGAGTAGGGATAATAATACCTGGGTTTGAGCCAGCTACACCATCGGTCTCTGCAGATAAATTGGGGCTTGTGGAAATAGTAAGCCATGGTGAACAGTCATTCGGTTGAGATGCATTGATGGTTGTGTGAGTAGCATATGGAAAAACCGATTCTATGAAATTTACATGGCGAGCAATGTACATTCGATTTGACGAGAGATCAAGACATCTATAGCCCATATGATTAGGACTATAACCTAAAAGCACACAAGGTGAGGACCGAAAAGAAAATTTAGTTTTGTTATAAGGATGAAGCAAAGGATAGGCAGCACATCCAAAAACCTTAAGAAACTTATAATTAGGTTTTGTCCCAATTAATTTTTCAAAAGGTGAAATATTTTTGATAACCAGTGTTGGTAACCTATTAATAAAAAAATACAACTGTTTCAAAAGAGTAGTGCCAAAATTTCAAGGGAAGGGAGGCATGTGCCAGAAGAGTGAGGCCATTGTCAACAATATGACGTATTTTATGCTCTGCAGCCCCATTTTGCTCATGCGCATGGGGGTAGGCAACACGATGTACTATACTATATTTAGTCAATATTGTATTCAATTCTCTGTATTCCCCACCGCAATCAGATTGAAATGCTTTAATGGATTTTGAGAACTGACGTTCTACCATAGTTTTAAATTGGAGAAATATAGAGAGAACATCAGAATGATTAGAAATAGTATAAAGCCATGTAAATTTAGAGCAGTGATCAATAAAAAACACAAAATAAAGATGATTATGGGTAGAAGAAATGGGAGTTGGTCCCCATACATCACTAAATATTAATTCCAAAGGTTCAGTACTAATTCTACCAATTTGTGGTAAGTAAAACTTATGTGACTTTCCCTTAAAACATGAAGAACAAGTACTTGAGATTTTGGAAGAGCAAGGTAATGTATGACACCTAATGATACTGCGAACAATACGATTATTGGGATGGCCTAAACGGGCATGCCATGCATCAATGGATACATTGTTGGCTTCTTTGAGTAGAGGTGAATGAAGGCTGGTGAGGCCGTACAATCCATCTTTAAGGGACCCTTGGAGCAGCGACGCCTTCGTCACTTGGTCTTTCACAAAAAAATGATAGGGGTGAAATTCAAAGAAGCAAGAATTGTCCTTTGTAAAGTGATGAACAGACAAAAGATTTTAGTGATGGTAGGGACATGAAGAAGATTAGAAAAATGAAAATTCTTACTGGAAGGGGAAATAAATGGGGAAGAGCCAACACTGGTGATAGGCAAACCCATCCCATTGCCGACTCGGAGTTTATCATTACCAAAGTAACCAGAAGACTGCTGAAGCAGTGAGAGATCTGGTGTAATATGGTTGGTTGCTGGTGTATCAGGGTACCAATCTTTCATTGATGGAGCTGGAAGAAAACCGGCCATGTTTGCTGCAGGTTGTTGTGCTGACGTGGAGGAAGTGGAGGAAGTGGAGGAACGAAAAATAGCACCTATTGGTAGTATAGTTATACTTGCCATGGATTTGACAACGGTCCCCCCTCTTGTTGCGCTGACCCTGATGACGAGTCACCTGATTTGCATTACTGTTTTGCAAGGTTTGAAAGCCCTATTGTGGAGTAGGTAGCAACCCTTGCTGTGATGAAGGTAATGGTGATAGGGGCTGCTGGTATGCACCCTTTGCTGGACCTGTTAAAGAATGTGAAAGATTTGCATCAACAATGGTCTGAGCTATTTTTAGATGCAGCTCGTGGCTAATCAGCAACCTGTGAAGCTCATGAAAAGGAGTTGGTTCAGTTTTGATAGCAAGAACCGCTATCACTTCTTTAATCTTCACCTAAATTGTGAAATACAATTGCATTTAGTTTTGCACTGGAGATGGGTTTATTTGCAGCAGAGAGTTGATCGTAGATGTACTTTACTTCATGCAAATATGTGGAGACAGATTTCTCGCCCTTGGTGGTATTCTGTAGTTGCATGTGAAATTGGAGAATGCTAGTATGAGAGAGAGTTCCAAATGCAGTCTGGAGTGCAGCCCAAACTTCAGTTGTTGTTGTGAGACGTAGCACGTATGGTAGTACTTCAGGCGTGAGAGAAGCTAGGAGCCAACTCATAACTAGTTGGTCCTTCCTTATCGATTCGGCGTGTGCTGGATTAGCAACAAGAGTTGGTGAAGTGGTGGACGAGGGATCAGAGGTTGCAACAATGCCTTCAGATGTTGGATTGCAGACTCCTCTGGAAGAATGAAGGCTGGTGGAGCTGTCGTGGTTCCATCAACGAAATAGAGAAGATCATAGCTGCGCAGTAAAGGAAAAAACTGAGTTTTCCATGAGAGATAGTTATCGGTGGATAACTTGGTAATGTGATGCTGAAAATTGGGAATAGGAAGTGAGGAAGAGATGCAACAGAAGAGGAACTCATAGTGGAGGAGATCCTCTGGTCGTCGGATACCATGTAAAGAATGAGATATGGTTGTGTTCTCTTGCCTCATTCAACGAGGTGAGATGTGTTTGTATTTATAAACAATACGGTTACAATTTCAAACTCAGAAGATGATAGAGTTTGGAGTACACAAAACTCTCCTATCTTTAAGGAAGAGACAAGATAAGAGGTTTGATCTAGTCTTACGTTGAATTCAAATGGATTTGAATTCTAACATTTAACATTCAAATTCAAAAGAGTTTGGATTGAACTTGTATTCCTTAACATCTACTAATTCCTCTAGTAGACCATCCATTTGCAACATTTTCCCGCTCCAAAATCTAATACCCTGTTATGTCTACCCGCTCATATCTGAGATATAGGTAAAAAAAAAAAACCATGCTACTACCTGCACTGTCATTGTTTGCAATCACCATATACCGAGCCAAAGGAGAGGTTTCCATCAACAGTGGAACCAAGTGATGGTAAAAATAGATACTTTAGGGTCTTTTTGGTATCATTTTTCATTTTGTTTATGGCCTATTGTAGACACTGATTTTTGTCACCCCCCTAATTGGCGATGATAACAATGGGACATGGACAATGGACGCCGCACACTCCCTCCTTCTAGACCCAAGATACCTGACCCATAAGACCAAAAACCATGCTGATCACAAAATGGCCTACTTTAGGCCCAAAAACAAGGAAAAATGGCACTGCGTCCCCAAGGCGCAGTGGACTCCTTCCCACGACACCGTGGGGACGTGTACCAGATTTCCACTACGCCATGAGAGGGAGTGACATCAGCCTGTTGACGTCACCCATGGCACCGTGGAGGACTTATCTGGCCAGGAGAGAGAGGGGGTCCCTCCCTATAAATAGGAGGGTCCTCTCCCACATTTCCCAAGGAATTTTGGGTGGAGAGACCCTCCCCAAGTGATTCCTAGCATCTTTTCCTCCCTTTTCACCCTCATTTCTCCTCCTTCTCTCATGAGAGTGTGAGTGCTTAAAGTTTTCATGTGGTGGATAGATCCTTCGATTGTCCCTCTGAGTATAGAGCGCTTTTGCTCCTTGATGTTGTTATCCCGTCTGTGCACGGATAACCATCAAAATTCCTTTATTATAGACATTATTCTGTCTGTTTAGCCCTCTCCAAATCACTTGAAAAAGTCGTTACTCTGCCGAGAAAGAATCGGCGTCAGTCCATTCGTCTATCTCCCCTGAGGCAGTGGAATACAACCATATAGGTATAATTACTGCATTTTTGTTGATTCAATGTAGTCCTTTCAAGTGTCATCGTTTTAGTCCGTATTTTTCATATATGTAATGTCATCACAGAAATGCCACCACCCCAAACAGAAATAGAGGTACGAGGGTTTTGGGCCACATCCAGTACATTAGCATATTCATATCCCGGTTGACATCCACTTGTGAACCTATCTTCAAACTCCTAAGGAAGAAAGAGCCGAAAGAATGGAATGAGAAATGTCAAGATCCCTTTATGAAAATAAAAAAGTATCTACTTTCTCCTCCTATACTTGTCCCTCCAATATGCGGTGAACCTTTGCTCCTATATTTGTTAGTAGGAGAAACAGCGGTCGGATCAATGATGGCCCAAGTTGGCAAGGCGAATGGAGAAGAGCATGCAATCTACTATGTAAGAAGGAAATTCCTCGAGTATGAAACTTGATATGCTTCAGTAGACAAGACATGTACATCTCTGGTTTGGGTAACTAAGTGCCTGAGGCACTACATGGTGTCACATCCCGTCAGGTTGATCTCTCGAATGGATCCAATTAAGTACCTCTTTGAGAAACCAGCATTGACAGGGAGAATGGCTAGGTGGTTGTTGTTATTATTAGAATTGAACACATAACTTATGTCAGTCAAAAGTCTGTGAAAGGGTGGGCAATCTTTGAGCATCTAGCAGCATTTCCCTCAGAGGATGATACCCGAGCAACAGAGGACCTCTTCCCAGATGAAGATTTACACTCCATAGAAGTCGAACCGACTAAAGAGTGGCAATTGTACTTTGATGGAGCCGCCAATCAAAAAGGATTTGGCGCAAGGGTATTATTGATAACCCCAGAGGATTTTTACTTGCCAATGGCCTTTAGATTGGAATTTAGTTGTACCAATAACATAGCAAAGTATGAATCTTATGCTATTGGGTTAGAAATGGTTCTGTCTGTAGGGGTTGACAAAATTAAAGTTTACGGAGATTCCTCTGTTGTGATCTGTCAAACATAAGGAAAGTGGAAGACTAAGGATGAGAAGCTGAAGCCCTACCAAGTTTATCTGGAACAACTGACCCAATGCTTCAAGGAAATTTCTTTTGAGTATCTACCCAGGGATAGCAACCGGTTTGCCGATGCTTTAGCCACTTTGGCGTCCATGGTAGAATGTGATAGTCAGGACAAGATCCAGCCCTTCCTAATAGAAAGAAGGACCCGCCCAGTATATAGAGAACCAGTCAATACACTCACTGAGGATGGAAGGCCTTGGTATGCTCCAGTGGTCAACTACATCAAGGAAAGGAGGTACCCTGAAGAGTTTTCAGAAAGAGAGAAGAGGCATTTGCCAAAATATGCTACTCAATTCATCCTCCAAGGAAACTTGTTGTATAAGAGGTCTTATGATGGTATCCAACTATTATGTGTAGATGAGGATCAGGCTCAAATCATTATGGAAGAAATCCATCAAGGAATATGTGGACCACACATGAATGCAAGGATGCTGGCCAAGAAAATTCTCAGGATGGGATACTATTAGGTCACTATGGAAGCTGAGTGTGCTGCCTTCGTGAGGCGATGTCATAATGCCAGATATTTGCCAACATCATTCATATTCCATCGACAGAGTTACACTCATTTAATGCCCCTTGGCCATTTTCTACCTGGGGAATTCATGTAGTTGGTACAATAACTCCAAAGGCTTCAAATGGACACCAATTCGTGTTAGTCGCCATCGACTATTTCACAAAAATGGGTGGAGGCTCAATCTTATGAAGTTTTAACTTTTTCCAAGGTGGCAAAGTTCATAAAAGAGAATCTCATCTGCAGATACGGTGTGCCACAACAGTTGATTTCAGATCAAGGCCTGCATTTCAGGGGAAAAGTGAAAGAACTCTGTAACCAATTTGGCATTAAGAGGCATAAGTCTACTACTTACCGGCCACAGACTAATGGAGCAGTAGAAGCAGCCAACAAAAATATGAAGGTCATATTGCAAAAGATGGCAGACACACGTAATGACTGGGCAGAGAAACTTCTACTAGCCTTATGGGCATATCGGACATCCATCCGAACCTCTACCAGAGCTACCCTATATTCTCTGGTATATGGGACGGAAGCCGTATTGCCGATAGAAATTCAGGTCCCTTCTCTTTGAGTCTTACTCGATAGTCAATTGCCAGAAGGGGAATGGGTAAGGGCCAGATACGAAGAGCTCAATCTCCTGGATGAGAAAAGGATGAAGGCCATGGACAACCTCAAGAAATATCAACAAAGAATGGCTAGGGCATTCAATAAGGGTGTCCGCACTCGAAACATTGAAGAAGGAGATTTGGTCCTTAGAGAGCAGCGAGCTCCAATCCACGACCCAAGAGGAAAGTTCCGACCCAATTGGAGTGGACCCTACAAAGTCAAGACCATATTGCCAGGACAGGCGGTCCAACTCTCTGATCTTGATGGAGAAGATCTTCGGGGATTGGTCAATATGGACCAGCTAAAGAAGTATTTTGTCTGAGATATGTGAAGCAATTTGAACTACGTTTGACCTGATTCCTCCGAAGGGATACGTAGGCAAGTCGATGTATTTGGGTACGGTCTCAAAAAAACAAAAAACAAAAAAAAATAATAATAAAAAATATATATATATATAAAGAGAGGGCATTGTGTTGGTTTCTTCCCATAAATTCCGCCAACTGGCATCCCTTGCACACATGGGTAAATCTTGCCATTTGGCCTTCTATTCCTTGACCTAGCTTAGGAGTAGAGTCATCTAGAGCTGGTTATTAACAAAGGATTTATTCATTATATGTTGCAAAATGCTAACCCAATCTTTGATGCAGGTAGTATGAGGGGACCAAAGAAAGAAAGACTCGATGAACAATTGCGCCAGTGGACTCTCCGGATGAATGTGGATGAGCCTACACTTCTAGAGGATCACCATTTGACGGTATTGGGAAGAATCGGTTGCTTCAAGCTCCATCATGGCTTGCTAAGGGAAGTGACGAAATGCTGGAACTCCCAATTGCATGCATTTTGCTTCGGAAAAGTCTGGTTGGCTCCGACCATTGAAGAATTCTGGGCTTGCATGATGTCACCCCCTCGAGGAAAGTTGTTCCTCCCAACTATGAAGAAAGAACAGCTTTTCAAAATTTTGGAAGATTTCTTTGCCATGAATAAGAAAGAGTTAAAGCAAGTTCTCAATTATGACAAGGTGGATGCGTTGAAAGTTGTGAAGATCTTCAACAACAATAGATTTGAAGAAGAAAGACAGATCCAACGCAGAAAGTAGGTGTACTTATTCTGTATGATTGGGAGGTACTTGTTAGCATCTCCGGGAAAAGGCATGTCTCCAATAATTGTAGAAGTGGTTAAACAAATTGAAGAAGGATGCGACATCGCTCCTACCATTTTAGTAGAAACATTCAAAGGGTTTGATACCATGAGGCAGTCTCAGAAATACGGAACAGACTACCTTTATGGATCTCCGGCGGTGTTCCAAATGTGGTTGATGGAAAAACTAAAATTGGTAACACCAATTCCGTATCCTCACCACCGGCCTATGCATTATCAAATAAAAAGGGAAAAGTCAGAATTCCACAAGGTCCAAGACTGGAAGAAATATTTGGAGGAGAGAGATGTCCAAGAAATCCAATGGAACTACCCTTGGATGAAGGCCGAGATAGAAAAATCAGAAACATCAGGGTACAATTATGTGAGATTCATGGGTTTAACTCACACCAGTTTTTATATCCCTTCCTTAGTATCTCCAAGGCAGGAACAGCCTAAGTTGGAGAATTTCATAACTCTAGAGATGTTGACACAAGAAGGGGTGATTCTGTTATCCGAAAAATGTTACAAATAAGTGATATCAATTTGATGTTCCTATCTTTACTTATTTGTCTGTCCTTTCTCAATTTCTCTGCCCTTTCTCATGTAATGAAACCATTTACCAATGGAATTTGTGCTTCGAAGGAAAGGGATGGAGTCTTATGTGCATTTCAAAGAAAGAAATATCCAATGAATTCATAAACAATTCGTTTATGTGTACAAAAAAGAAGAAGAAGAAAAGTGTACACAAAAATTGCACCAGAATCCATACCAAAATGTATAAACAAAAAAAAAGAACAAAAACAATACTTCAGAAAAAAAAAGAACAAAAACAAAAAAGAAGAGGAGCGGTCACGACTCAGGGGAGTAATCGTCAACATCCAAGCCTTCCCCCTCTTTGCTTTGGGACGCCATCAGGGCATCCCTCTCGACCTCAGCCCATGTAAGGTTGAGCTGCAGCTACTCATTTGCAAGCCTGAGTCTCTCAATCTCTCTCCGGCAATGGTCGAGCTCAACCCTCTAAAAAAAAAAAGAAAGAGAGAGAGAGGAAAATCAAAAGATAAGCATGAATAAAAAAAAAATAATAAAAAAAAAGAGAGAGGGGGGGGAAAGAGATGAAGCATTACCATCCTATGACCCGCGTCTACGCGCTAGATGATCGTCTCATCCATGCTCGCCATCATGCACCTCATGTCGGCGTATCGGCTCGCATCCGCCTAAACATGATAATCATCCAAGATGTCAAGAATTTGAAAAATAAGGGATGAAGTTAGGAAAGTTGGATGTGCTTACCCCATCATAAGGAAGAGGGAGGCCTAGGTCCGTGTCTGTAGCCCGAGGAGGTGGTAAGATGACCTCAACCATCCTAGGCTCATGGTGGTGAATAAACCACGAATGATACCCTGGAATGTGGTCATCTGGACCAGCAATCCGCAGGGCTAGAACCTCTCCAGAAGCCCCAACACCTGACTCCACCTCCCCTACTCGGGAGGCACGAGAAGAGCTCCCACCACCATAGACCCCTGAAATCATGGGGCGACCTGGAAACTGTCAAGAAAAGAAACAAATCAAGATAAAAGCTAGCTTAACAATCTGAGGAGAAGAGGGAAAAATGGAGAAAATCTCACCTGAGGCCCTTCGCGGGTGAGGGGGACACAGACTGTCTCTCGGAGAAGGAAGTTGGTATAGTCCATCTCGGCAAGCACCAGCCCAGTCGCAGGCTCACCAACCCTCTAGTGCTCGATCTCATCCCGATCCATCAAGGCTGGCTGATGGACCCGAGCAGGACGAGGGCAGGGCACCAAGCGAGCCTCAGACCACTGCAGGGACACTCGCTCTCCCAAATAAAAGGCAAACCCCCATGGGCCCTCGAAGAGGACCCTACGAGTGGAGAGAGCTGAGGCCCTGTCAAACAGGTCTGGCTCTAAAATCATCTCCCCCAAATAAGGGCGGAGAGAAGCCTGTCAAGTAAGAGTCAGGATTAAGGCAAAACAAAAAAAGAGAAGAAAAGAGAAAATAAGATAAACAACCACTTTAGATTTACCTCGGTAGGCTGCAGCTCGTTCAGGAGGCCGCGAATGGACCCAAGGTCCTTATGGCAACCGCTCCTGAGCAAATGGGACTTACGCCATCGCGTAGTCCGAGGAAAAGTGGTTCTGGGGTCATCCCCAGGTCTGAAAGTGGGGACCCAGAACCGAAGGTTCTCATAGCTCCACATTTGTAATAGATAATCATAAATGAGCTCAAATAAATAAGAATGAGATAAAAATAAAAAAGGGAAAGAGAGAAAGGCAAAGTTGAGAGAACTAACCCATAGGAGGTAGCAGCATCCGATCAGGTTCAGCAACCCCACAACCAGATAGTCTAGCATATCTAGGAAGTAGGCTTACACCGAACCCCCCCAATCGTAGCCCGCGGCCACGTCAAAGTGCTCAAAGAAGCGAACATATGCGGCATCGGCTGTCACCGTACCCGTCATATCGCAGAAGATCACCTCCGCCAGCAAGAAGAGGAGGAAGCATCGAGCCTACTGATCCTGAAGGACGCATGGCAACTGGTTTGTAACGACCCTCTCATCCCAGGTACCCCTCAGGACCGACGCGGGGATCTCTCTCCCTATAACGGCAATCCCCAACTACTGCCTGTAATACTCCAGGCACTCTGACGACTCCGTCGAAGCTATAACCCTCTCCTCCGGAGTTAGTGTCATGGGTACCCCACCAAAGGGTAATCCCGTGATCATGTAGAAATCTAGGGGGGTGACCGTCGCCTCACCAAAGGGAAGGTGAAACGTATGGGTGCTTGGCCACCACCTCTCTATCAGAGCCCTCGCAGTCAGGCTGTCCAACTCGCAGGCTAGGGATGAGGCGATGTGTCCCAACCCGGTCCGAACCACCCGCAACTGTACAGCCGGGCAGAGTGTGCGGTACCACTTTGAAACAGCCTCCAGCCCATAATACTTCTTGGGCGAAGGAAGGGGGCTGCCCTGCAAAGAAAAACAAGGCAAATGGTTAGCCAAAATAATTGGGACAACAATTAAATAAATAGTAAAAAGGAGAGAGAGAGAGAGAAACTGTAAAAAGGGGGCATTACCTCGATTTGCATGCCAAAAGACACTTAGGGTAGTGTCTGATGGCCTTGCTTTGATTTATGTGCCACTAGGTGCCTAGGATGGTATCTAAAGGTGTTACCTCGATTTACGTGCCAAAAGACACTTAGGGTAGTGTTTGATGGCATCGCTTTGATTTACGTGCCACTAGGTGCCTAGGGTGGTATCTAGAGGCATTACCTAGATTTGCGTGTTAAAAAACACTTAGGGTAGTGTTTGATGGCATCGCTTTGATTCGCGTGCCACTAGGTACCTAGGATGTTATCTAGAGGTGTTACCTAGATTTACGTGCCAAAAGATACTTAGGGTAGTGTTTGATGGCATCGCTTTGATTCGCATGCCACTAGGTGCCTAGGATGGTATCTAGAGATGTTACCTCAATTTGTGTGCCAAAAGACACTTAAGATAGTGTTTGATGGTATCGCTTTGATTTACGTGCCACTAGGTGCCTAGGGTGGTATCTAAAGGCGTTACCTAGATTTACGTGCCAAAAGACACTTAGGGTGGTGTCTGATGGCCTTGCTTTGATTTACGTGTCACTAGGTGCCTAGGGTAGTATCTAGAGATGTCACCTAGATTTGCATGCCAAAAGACACTTAGGGTGGTGTCTGATGGCCTTGCTTTGATTTGTGTGCCACTAGATGCCTAAGGTGGTATCTAGAGGCATTACCTAGATTGGCATGCCAAAAGACCCTTAGGGAAGTGTCTGATGGCCTCGCTTTGATTTGCGTGCCACTAGGTGCCTAGGATGATATCTAGAGGTGTTACCTAGGTTTGCGTGCCATTAGGTGCTTGGGGCAGAA
Source organism: Telopea speciosissima (assembly GCF_018873765.1). Classification (NCBI taxonomy): domain Eukaryota; kingdom Viridiplantae; phylum Streptophyta; class Magnoliopsida; order Proteales; family Proteaceae; genus Telopea; species Telopea speciosissima. Next base: position 29,222,680 of record NC_057919.1, on the reverse strand, counting down.
TCTAGGGACATTACTTCGAATCTATGCGGTGAGGTATGAAGCTAATATAAATAAAATGCATAAATTGAAAGGGAAAGAGTAAGAGTACTGACCTGGCCCCATATGGAGCGGCAACCATGGCGGGCAGTGTCAGCTAAGGTAACCCCTAAAGGATACCATGCAGCTCGTGCATCGTGAGCGGTAGTACCGAGCGGTGGCTCCCGGTGAGACTGGCATCCTTGGCGGCGGAAAGACATGATGTGAGTAAATAAAAAGGAGTGAAATCAAAAATCAAAAACAGCAGAGCTTCGCAGCAAAAATGAGAGTGAAGAAATGAGGGAGGGAGCCCTCTATTTATAGACTCTCCATCGCACCCACGGCGCCGTGGAGGTTCGCCCACGGAGCCGTGAAGTCTGGCATGGAGCCGTGGACGCGGGGCCGTGCGGACCCCCACTCGGAGCCGTGGACCAAGAAAAAAAAAAGAAAAGAAAAGAAAAGAAAGAAGAACATAAAGAAAAAAAAAAAAAAAAAAAAAAAAAAAAAATCCCCAGTGAAATCCCTCAATACTGAATGCTTCGGTCGAGTGGTGCCTTATCACCCTCCAAACTTGATGGTTTCGGTCGAGTAACACCTTATAACCATCCAAGTTTAACTTTCAGTCGAGTGGTGCCTTATCACCCTCCAAACTTGATGGTTTCGGTCGAGTGGCACCTTATAACCATCCAAGTTTGACTTTCGATTGAGTGGTGCCTCATCACCCTCAAATTTGATCTTCGGGCCGAGTGGTGCCTTATCTAGATCTTCGGTCGAGTGGTGCCTTATCTAGATCTTCGGTCGAGTGGTGCCTTATTACCCTCCAAACTTGATGGTTTCGGTCGAGTGACACCTTATAACCATCCAAGTTTGACTTTCGATCGAGTGGTGCCTTATCACCCTCCAAACTTGATGGTTTTGGTCGAGTGGCACCTTATAACCATCCAAGTTTGATTTTCGGTTGAGTGGTGTCTTATCACCATCAAATTTGATCTTCGGGCCAAGTGGTGCCTTATCTAGATCTTCGGTCGAGTGGTGCCTTATCACCCTCCAAACTTGATGGTTTCGGTCGAGTAGCACCTTATAACCATCCAAGTTTGACTTTCGATTGAGTGGTGCCTTATCACCCTCAAATTTGATCTTCGGGCCGAGTGGTGCCTTATTCAGATCTTCGGTTGAGTGGTGTCTTATCACCCTCAAAATTCTATCCCAGTGGAGTCCCTCATATTTGATCTTGTGGGCCGAGTGGTGCCTTATCTAGATCTTTGGTCGAGCGGTGCCTTATCACCCTCAAAAATTGTTTGAGCAATGCTCACAAGATAAAGATTTGGTTCTTCAGAGTTTTTCTTTTGAGGATTATCGAAAGATTTCATCGCGATTAACCGCCTGTTTTTAGCAACTCTGTCGCCTTTGAGTAAAGCGTCAGCAGTACATGCTCTTGGTGACAAAATTAGTGGGTCTTTTGTCTTTACCCTTCAACTGTTGGCACAGGCCTCGGCCAAAGAGGGGCAAACTATAGACACTAATTTTTGTCACCCCCCTAATTGGCGATGATGACAACGGGACATGGACGATGGACGACGCACACTCCCTCCTTCTAGACCCAAGATACCTGACCCATAAGACCAAGAACCATACTGATCACAAAATGGCCCATTTTAGGCCCAAAAACAAGGAAAAATGGCACTGCACCCCCACGGCGCCGTGGACTCCTTCCCACGGCACCGTGGGGACGTGTACCGGATTTCCACGGCGCCATGAGGGGGTGTGACATCAGTCTGCTGACGTCACCCATGGCGCCGCGAAAAAGTCCCCCACGGCATCGTGGAGGACTTATATGGCCAGGAGAGAGAGGGGATCCCTCCCTATAAATAGGAGGGTCCTCTCCCACATTTTCCAAGGAATTTTGGGTGGAGAGACCCTCCCAAGTGATTCCTAGCCTCTTTTCCTCCCTTTTTACCCTCATTTCTCCTCCTTCTCTCATGAGAGTGTGAGTGCTTGAAGTTTTCTTGTGGCGGACAGATCCTTCAATTGTCCCTCTGAGTATAGAGCGTTTTTGCTCCTTGGCGTTGTTATCCCGTCTGTGCACGGATAACCATCAAAATTCCTTTATTACAGACATTATTCTATCTGTTTATCCCTCTCCAAATCACTTGAAAGAGCTGTTACTCTACCGAGAAAGAATCGGCGTCAGTCCATTCGTCTATCTCCCATGAGCCAGGGGAATACAACCATACAGGTATAATTACTGTATTTTTGTTGATTTAATGTAGTCCTTTCAACTTTCATCGTTTTAGTCCGTATTTTTCATATATATAATGTAGTTTATTCTGTTTTAGTTCAATTCATAGCATCTGAATATAGTTCATAATATCCCCCATTCCCGTAATAAAAGAGAGAGAACATTCGTCTTTATGTAACATCTAACACAGAGAGACCGGCTTCGGCCGGGCGAGGTGGGTGCCTAACACTTTTCCACACTCGTAACCTGACCCCTTACCCGAACCTTTGGTCGGACCATATGGAGTCACGTAGCCCGATTCCGCTCACAACGGATAGGGCTACACTTAATGGGTCCTAGGCCCTAACCCTAGGTGGCGACTTCACATTATATTAGCATATTTTAATGCATGATCCCAATCCCCTATTTATCAATATTATACATTGACAATATTATCCATATCCATATACACACACACACACATACATCTCCCAAAACCCTATGTCGCCATATACCATAAGGGCTGAGGAACCCTCGTCCCGAGGACCACGGTACTTACACCTATTGAAAAAAAGTCATCAATAAAAGTTAATTTTGATTAAAAAAAAAATTAAAAACTGTTGGGTAGCTACTAGACAAAAGAATATAAAATGAGAAATCGTTTGGTAGCTACCTATGTCTGTGCAGCAGCGCAGACTGCGCCCAAACACATGGGTTGCCCATTCAGGAGAGCAGGGTGGTCATTTCGCCCACCCTCATGTGTCTGGGTGCAGCCTGTGCTGCTGCACAGAGAACCTTTGGCCATAGTTTGTATAACATATTTTAGGAAAAAGGCCCAAGTCATGGAAATTTAGCATTTTGAAAGGGTCCAAAGCCCATATGTAGTTTAAGTGTGGAATCTCTTCACCCGTCTTCTTTACCAATTCCATTTCTCCTTTATCCGTGGACCAAAACTGTAACAGAGTACTCTGTTACAACTGCTGTTAAAATAATAGAGCTTGAGTCAGGAAAATTGAAGAAGAAACATCACAGTACTGATTTCGAAATCTAAAATCTAGTTCATTCCAGAACGAAAAGAATCCAGCTAGCAGCATCTTCCGTTTTTTTTCTTTTTTCTTTTTTCTTTTTAGTTTGCCAAATGCAGGTCGTAGAAGGACCTGAAACGGTCTACGAAGCCGCCGGCTTCATACGGGCAGGCCACGGTTGCTTCCGCCCTGCTTTGTGGGTTGCTTCTGCCCAGCTCTCTGGCCAGAAATCTAAATCAGTGATTAATCTGATTCATGGAGGCGTTTAAGGTGCGGGATCTGCAACTGGGGCTCTCTCCCTTCTTCTTCTTTCTCTGAGATGAACAACAACCACCACCGTGACCCAAATTGTTTTTGCCCATAATCCATAATGGACTCTTGAGTCTATTATGATTTCTGGGGTTTTTTCATTTATTTTAAATAACAAGAAGTTTCAAAAAATGATACCAAACACATGACATCAATTCTTTCTTTTTATCCCTAATCGACCCTCTTCTAACCTTTAGATTGTTCATGTTGGACAACTGAAGAACAAAACCATATTGAAACTTTAGACATAATTTATTTTTTCGGATAAGTAAACTTTAGACATAATAAGCAAGCCAAAATAGGTCCTTATTTATCCTTCAAATATCATAAGCAATAACATGTAACAAAAAAAAAGATAACTGAACGATAATTAAATCTTCATCAAATGCTGCTCAACCTAGAAGAGTTGGTGTCCAAACAATCCCATTCTCGTTTATCCAATGACAGACTTCAATTAGGCCGGGGCCAAAACCTAACAGCTTAAAAGCACGTTGATTTGGATTCCAAGATGATGTGTCATAATGGCATGCCATGATTGCATGATTCACTTTCTTCTGAGAAGGTATATCAACTTCATATACTTTTACTTTTTGTATCACATGACAATAATAGACTTGAAATAAGAATGGCATGCTATGACATAAAGCTGGTGGTTTGGAGAGGTTTCCATAGATAAGTTTCACAACTCCAATTGTGACATTCTCATAAGATCCTTCAATGCTCTCAGTACTCCATACGTGTACATGGTGCCCTAATTTCTCGACAACAAATCAATGAGATCATCAGCAGAAGTCACACAGGTGCTTTGTTCGCCTCGATTAGGGTTTTTCTCACATATCTCGAGGGTATCTTTAATATACTCATCCATGCTTGATCCATTCACCACACCGAAAAGCTTCTTCAATTCCTCGATCTGTGCAAAGGAAAATGGGATTTTCGATATCAATGATTGCGGCAAGAATGATTTATATGACATTGGATCCCTTAGATCAGGGATAGATATGCAACCTCCTTCTTTAACCATTGATTCCCGGAAATAAGGCAATCCCCCTTGTTTGGTAACTGACATGGGCATTTCATTTGGAAAATCTTCATATTTCAGTTTGTCTCCATTCCACAGGGCTATTGGTGGCATTTCATTTGGAAAGTCTTCGTATTTAAGTTTATCACCATTCCATTGGGCTATTGGTGGTAGGGTTATGTCATTCGTTGTCTTCTTCACCAATACTACATTTGTAGAACAAGCAACATTAGCCTGCTTACAGAACGAACGTAAGTGGTAATATAATTCATTTTTTTCAATAAGTCTCAGAAACACTGTTTCTTGATGGAGGTTTAATGGAGAAGCCTTTGCAGTTAACCAATCTGGAGGGTGTGGAAGACCAATATGCTCTTCCCAGTATTTTGAGAAGGCATTTTCAGCTTGAGAACCCTGCAATGTTATTAAGGGGAAAAAAAAAATTAACAATCAAATAAGAAAGATAAAACAAGAGAGCAAACAATAACCACATTGAAATAAATTGCTAATAGGAAAACATCATTTTCCTTACACTTAAGTGTGCTACTATCAGAAGTCCAAGTAAAAATATGGGATGTGTCATGGTGAAACTGAAACAGAGAACTGAATGAATTGAGAATTGTGATCTTGTGGAAATGGGTTTGTTTCATGGAGAGGGGGTGTTTAAATTTATAGTGAGAGAATTTTGTAGTATCAACAAACAAAAAAAGGGCAGAATTTTTTGTCTGTCCTCTAAAAGGCTAAATGTATTCTGTAATTTCCCACTTTTCCCTATGAAAAAGTGAAAAGCTTTTCTTTTATGACACCTATTGTTAAGAAACATACTACCCTTCAGTCCTCAAATTTTTAAGGGTTGGCTTTCTATGTGGGGGAGTGTGGCCCTACGCACAGAGGTCAGTGAGAGTGCATGGGGTGGGATTTTCGCCTTTAATGGGGGGGACCTTTATCCGCTGCTGTAACTGCACACATGGCCGCTGCTGCGCCGCACGATGCGTACAGCAGCGCTGCAGTTACAGCAGTGGATAAAAATTCTAATGGGGGGTGGGGTGGTCATTTTGCCCATCACTATGTTTGGGAGTGGACAGCACACTCTCTCACAGAGAACTTTCTTCAATTTTTAAATACCAAAATTACCACTCAAATCTGGGTTATTCTCATAAACCATCTTTTCTTATTTTCATTTCTTATATGGAGTCTTCGTGTAAATCTTAACTATTGTAGTCACAGAAAAAGCATCAAGAACTTGATCATTAATGGTATAATATACATGCCCAAAAATTGTTGAGAGAACCCAACCTTTGATGTTGTCCACCTCTATCATGATGACAACTAGGGCTGCAACAGGGTTAGGTTGGGTCCGGGCCTTTTAAAATTTCAGCCCAACCCTGAGTCCCCTTAGCTGGGCCCAGTCGACCTAGCCCTGACTCAAGGCCAGAAAAATCCAACCCTAACCCACCCTCAGGGTTGGGCCGGGCTAACCTGATTGACCCTGACCATGGGGGGAGGCAGATTCAGGGGCTGGCCAAGCTGGGAAAGGGAGATGCATTGGCTGGCCAGGCTAGGAAGAAGAAGAAGACAAGGTCGGGTTGGGTCGGGCTCAGCCAGAGGCCTCAACCTTGACCCGGCCTAACCCTGACTCAAGGCCGGAAATTCCTGATGCTGATCCACCCTTAGGACCAACGTATCTTAACCCAGACCTTGTTCGGGCTCAACGCGGGCCAGGGCAGGCTCGGGTCGTTAGGGCCAAACTTGCACTCCTAACGACGACCCTCAACAATTTATCAAAGAAAAAGCTAACCGCCAAAGAATTCCAATTCCTTTCCATTCAAATAGTTGGAGAGAAAACTGAAGGAATAATTTGGTATTCTAATCTTGAGGGAACTAAGGGAGGTAATTTGATGCGGGTATAGCAAACGATGTAAGGACTTTTTTTCTCTCTCCTTGAAGCAATCTTAATTCTTAATTATTCAATTAACCTCACTTTCTCAAACAATTTTTAAAGTTGCACAAGGAAAAATCAAATTAGTCTAATTCAATTTGCTTAATTGGGTAAAAGGGTCTTATACAGCCGAACTAGTTTATGCCACATGAAATTGTGATGTGGTAATTCCAGCAGTTGCATAGTGGAATATAGTTTGGATTGGTTACTTGTTAAATTTTCAAGAAATGGCCTTATCCTTCCCCAAGCCATTCCAATTTTATCCAATTCTTTCATAATAAAATTCACATTTTACTCTAATTACCGGAGTCCATATGCAGCCAGGGAAAGACATTTACTACCCAAAAAAGTTGTTAAGATATAGATAACAACAAAATTATTAAATTTCCTTTTACAATTAAATAATTAAAACAATAACTAATAACATACACAATACAAAATGCTATGAACTCAACAAGTTTTTTTTTTTTTCCTTGTGAACTTAAACAAGAAAATGAGACTAAGAAAGTCCGCTCAACAAAAAGTGTCCAAATCTTCCCCTTTTAAAAAGTTATAGATCACTTAATTCTTCTGACATTCCTAACTTACCAAAATTTGGAAAGTTAGAAAATTTCCGAAACAAGACACATCAGTAAAAAAGTTGACGTCGAAAATGTAGGTACGAAGATATCTTTTTTGTGAGAAGCCTAATCCATATATCTTTTTTGTGAGGAATCTAAGCCATATGTTTTAGGTCAAAATAACCTTCCATCAGGTTAGTTCTTTGAACAATTCAAATTTCCGCTCTAAGAACTAATTTTGAGATTTTCGTGTCAGAATGCATGATCATGGAAGGAAAACTTTGAGATGACCGGAAACTTAGAAATTTAATCCTACCAAGAATTGTTATGAAAATTTTAAACATTAGAAAAAACACAATTGTAATAGAGGCTGCAATAGGCAAATTTTATGATATATCTAATGTTGCAACAAGCCAAATTTACCTTTTAAAAGCTTAAAGGATATTTTTTTTTATCACTTGCAGGCTCTAGAGGGTAGCTCTAGGCTGGCACCTGTTTTGGTAGTATTAAATGGTGATGTAGTAATTTCTGCTGTATGGGTCTGTAGAATTTTTTTTTTTTTTTTTATGGTAAAAAGCTAAATTACTATTAAAAGAAAGAGTTACAAGAGTCTATACAGCAAGGAGTATGGGGGACAGAGTCAAGAACACACCTAAACCAACTTACAAGGGATAACTGAGGGATTAATTTGACAGATATATTGTTAAGATTAGCAGAAATCTTCACAAAATAGTAAAGGACTTCAAGGGGCCAAGGGGAAAGGGATGGAGTTGGAAAAAGTCCAAGTAGCCCTTCACTAAAGCACCAAACTTCTTTCAGCTTCAAGCCTCTCAGGCAAGCGAACTAAAGTCCATTGAGGATACCGATCAGCTCAGGTTCCAAAAAATGGTTGTTTTTACTTCGGCTAGTAGTCAGAAAGAGAAGTTTCCTGTCAATCAAAAAACCAAAGACCCATCCAGGCTTACCTAAATCTTTGCAGTCAAACCCTACGTAGAGCAAAACAGGAAAATCTAACATGGGTAAATCCAAACTAGATAAAGGAGATGCATTATTAAGAATATTCAGAGGAGAGGAACAAACATCATTATAATTAGAGAGGGGAGGGGAAATGTTTAAATCAGACAACCACTGGTTTATTCGAGGTACAGTCTTACCAGGGTTAGGGTGCACAGAATTAAACAGAAATTTGTTCCGAACCTGCCAAATAACATAACACATAATAATAAACACAGAAAAAAGCCAGACTAAAGTAGATGGGTCTATAGAAAATGGTCCAAGGTTGACTACATATCAAATTTTAGGCTCTGTTTTGACCATATACCTTCTCATGTGTTGGCATATTCACTTGTATGTTCAGTCACCCATTTCTTTTAAATTAATTGTATTTTTAAAGGTTGAATTTACCACTTGGCCACTTTCATTTTAGTTATAACTTGACATGTGAGCAGGATAACTTGGGCTCTACTTGTCCACAAGATTTCAGCCTTATACAATGTATCATATCATAGATATTTTTGTGGTGGTCTTAAGATACCTCTAGACTACCAAAACTTGTCCCAAGGTTTATAGACATGCAAGAAGAAAAAGATTTCTTTATTTTACCAAACTAAAATAGAAATGCACCTCTATCTAATCCAACCTGCTTACATTTGAATATTCAAAACTCTCTTATATAGCCTTTTAAAAACTAGGAACTAAATCTATGAGTATACTCCTTAACAAGCTTTGCAAATGACAACGACTTCATCTGTAGCAATTTTGTTGGAGAATCATATTCCAATACAAGACCTGCTTAAGAAAAGGAAACATATCAATCTGATTAGGTAACCACCATAAAAAGATGAGAAGACATATTAGCGAACTCAATTGAACCCATGTATACTAATTACCAGCTACTAACCATTATCGATAAGGAGGACCATATCAATATCAAGTATTGATGTTATCCTATGTGCGATTGTGATCACAGTAGATCCTGAGAAGTGTTGTCTAAGCGTTTGTTGAATTTGATAGTCAGTTGCACTATCCACTAATGCAGTAGCTTCATCGAGTATTATCACTTTGCTCTTTTTGAGTAATACCCTCCCTAAACAGACTAGTTGTCTTTGACCCATGCTCCAATTTTCTCCGTTCTCAGTCACTATGACAACCACCATATGAAAATGGGTTAACAATTCAATATCTTATTTTCATTAATTTTTCTTCTCTTAATTTTTGTCGGAAAAGGAGTTGGATCATACAATAGTTTTGGAAGGATTGTGCATGGATAAATTGATGTTGAACAACTTTGGTATAAAGTGAATACAAGAATAAACTAACCAATTGAATCAAGCTTCCCTTCCTTTTTTCTAACTTCATCACCAAGTTGGCATCTATCTAAAGCCTAAGACAACAAAAAATCCATATCAACTTACCACCTTTCTTGATTACTCAAGATGATATAGAACTGATTATTAAACATGAGCTAAGCAAAATGTAAAATGAACAAGCAAGGGGTGCCAAGTGGAAATAAAAAACAAGACACTAAAAAAAGTAAACTTTCCAAGTCCCAACTAAGAATATCTTAGGATAAATTCGACTCAAAAAATGATCTAAGGCGTCCAATGAAATGATTTGAATATCTCAGCAAAAAGGATTTCAAAAATTGAACAAAAAGTAAAAATAAGACGACCGACCATAAGTGCTTTATAGAGATATATGTCCTTTCTAGTAAATTATTATGTGTTTGTCTTCCGCACGAATCATTAATAAGCAAAAGATATCTCCATCCTATCTTTGTCACTGATTAAAGATTAATCATAAAATAAAAAAAAACAAAACCCACCTCCCAGATTTGTTCATCAGTGTACTCTTCAAGTGGATCAAGATTGCTTCTTAGAGTCCCCTCAAACATTGTTGGGTCTTGCGGGATGATACTCAATCTTGATCGCAAGTCATGAAGGCCAATCTTAGAGATGTTGATACCATCAATCCAAATTTGACCGGCTGCAGGTTCAAGCATGCGGAAGAGAGCCTGTACGAGAGTTGATTTACCACTTCCAGTTCGTCCAACGATACCAATCTTCATCCCTCCAGGGAATATGCATGTGAGATCTCGCAAGACAAGAGGAAGGTGTGGGGCATACCGAACCTACATAGATATTAAATAACAAAACCATGAAACTTAGTAGAATTCAATAAGAGAGAGAAACTATCTTTCAACATTAGGCACTAAAGAGTCTATTCCACAAAACTAGGAACTAAGTAAACAGATAAAGACTTGAGGATTACCTGCAAATCAACAAAATCAACAGTCCCTTTTGATGGCCATCCATGACCTGGCCTATTTTCTTCTACCAATAAGGGGGGTTCACTAGGGATGTTGGCATACTGCATTATTCTCTCAACAGAAATAATTTTATTCTCAAGTATGCTAAAATCCCATACAACTCCTTGCATACTTAAACTAAGCCCATACGTGACTGCTAAACCTATAACACCTTTAAGAGAGAAAACAAAACAAAATAAATTTGAAATCATGTCTTCTCTTGAACAATCAATCATTGTTACTCTAGAAGATGATTTTATAAGATCTCAAGCTCAACTTTTTACCAGGATTGAGTACTCCCTTCGGCATTGAGATCAAGAAAACCAAACAGAAGGCATATGTGATGGATGCCAACATATCCATACGAAAGCATAACCACTCCATGGCACCAGAGAAATGAAATTTGGGCCGGATATACCCATCCACCAGCTTGAAGTTTGTGTCCATAAACCTCTCTTCTTGATCGAAGCATCTAATTGTGGTTGAACCTAAACTAGATTCAGCAAAATGTTGTAAAATTGGAGCATGGAATACTCCAGCAAGTCGTGACAGTTCTCGTGCAGCAGATATGTAGTATTGCGACAAGACAAGGTTCATAAATCAATATACATAATGTAAAAAAGTGTAATGAATGTATAGTCAGTGAGAGAATGATATAGGCTTTCTTTTGTAGGGGATGTTTTAATGTGAGCTGCTCATGCTTGTATGGTTCGCAGTGACATCATGATCATGGATTTTTCGTAGGAAAATATTACATTCTATTTTATTTGCTTCAACTATTCTTTTTTGAATGGTTATTATTTTTTATTTTTATTAGATGTTGATCGAGTTATGTAAATTACTTGTTATTGACTATATCCCGAATGTCTATTCTCAAAAATCTTAGTTGAAAAGTTTACTAAACATGTATATCCAAAATTGTGGTATCATTATCTTTTATATTTTTTACCAAATTTTTATCATGTTAAAAATTTTAAAAATTTCAAATTCAATTAATACTTGCATGTGTCTATATCCAATTATTTGTCACTTAGGCTATGAAGAACATAGAGTAGTGCAGCCTATGTTCTTCACTTAGGCTAAGTGCAAGGGTTTTGCTTGCTTAGCATAAAGTTTAGCCCATGTGCTTCACTTAGGAATGAAAGAGTGATGTGAAGGAAAGATGGGAAGAAAAAAGGGATTTGGAAAAGAAAGAACTTGTTATAGAGCTTATTGGTGAAAAAGGATCCATGTAGCGGACCCCATTTAGTTGGGATGTGTTTTTTTTTTGTCTATCCTACTCTAAGCTACAAAAGGAAGGTTAAGACAAGCCAACAGAAACCTACAACTACCAAGGGGGGGGGGGAGGAGGGAGAGGGGGTGTTATTTTTTTTGGCATAATATGCAAACCAGGAAAGTTGATCCCTTGACCTCCTGGGGGTATGCACTCCAATCGGCAAGTCACCAACCAACTGATCAAGCAGAAAAGAAGGGATTGAGTTATTGAAGGACAAATGCAAAGAAAGAAGGGAAGTGAAAAAGAAAGAAGGAGCCAAAAGAAGAATAAGATTTTCCCATTGAAAACTAACAATATGGCATTGGTTCCTAGGTGGTCCACCTAGATAGGTTTCGCTTCACTGCGTAAATATATGCTACATACAATTAGTTCTATTGGGACTCAAATTTTGTCGATGTGAGTTGTCCAAATCATCACCTATTCATCTATCAAATTTAAGACATGATTAGTTGAGAATTCAACTTTCATAACTTTGGGCAGCTTCAGTTCAGCCATTGATGATACATGTGTCATCTGTGGAAGTCCAAATAGGGTGGTGCATACAATTGAGATTGAGTAAAAGACTTGACACTTGACTAATCCAAATGGTCAAAATTATTCAATAGTCGGTTTGACTAAAGAACCCTCCACATGACCCAAACTTAGTGGACCACTAAGACAAGGCTCTTAGTCAATTCTTGGAATGGGCATGTTCCTTTAATCCTTAATGTTTAGCTATTGAATATTATTTATTAATTTATCATTTAATAACTTAAATCATTTTCCAATTCATCATTTTAAAATTATTTACTAATATATTTTCAAAATCATAATTACCTGATTTATTAGTTAGCTAGTTTCTACCCTCCCCCCCAAAAAAAAAAGTTAGCTAGTGCAAAAAAAATCATTTATTAATTGTTAAATTTTATTGATTATTAACTTATTTTTAGTATGAGATCAATGCTTCCAAAAGAACTAGTTGGACATATTATTATTTTATCCATATAAATCTCTAATATTTTATGCATATCAAAACACAACCTCTTCACTTTAGGTTGCAAAATGCAGTTTGACAATATTGTCCTTGTTAGGTATTTTATTCTCAAATAATTTTGGTAAGAAAAAAAGTTATATATTTTCATTAGTTTACATAAAAACGTGTGATTGGAAAATGGATTTCTTATGTATATTCTCTATAAATTTAAGAAGAATATTAAAGTTTAAATCATCACTTTTACACCCAAGAATGTATGCATCCACCACTAAATAAATTTTGTTGTGAAAAAAAAATTTAAATTCATTGATCAAACAAAGCTTGAACCAACTTGTATTATGACTTTTTTTTTGGGTAGAACTATGACTTATTAATAATGGAAAAATTATGGTTGAGTTTGATTTGAAATTTTAATCATGAGAATTAAAAGTGTTTATAGAATTACCAGGTACCAGATGCATGTCACAATCATCGGAATAAAAACTATTAACATTTTCCATGCAACTTGTGACATTACTGCAGCAGTTCCAAGGAATCCTATGATTGAGATAAGAAGTTCTTCAATTTGACGTGGAATAGAGGTATCGACTGCACTTTGATCTATGGATACCTATATACAAAAATAGAGTGTATTAAAAATTTAAAATTATATTAACTCTTATGATGATCAAACAAGATCATTTTCATCTCAAGAGTAAATAAACATATTTACTAACCCGATTTAGAATCCTTCCACTTGGAGTAGAATCAAAAAAGGACATAGGGGCACGAAAAATGCACAAATGCATTTTGTTGAATAAGAGAGTGGCTGTCTTGTATCCAGCTGTTACAATGAGCATGGACCTTATAAATACACAAAGAGAGCTTCCAAATATCAAAGCAATATAAACAAATATTAGAGTTGATCCTTTGATATGAGGTCTCACGTCCTCTGAAACAGGAGTAGTCAACACCATCCAATAACTACTGGCTATTAGAAGAAATTGGAAAAAAATTTGTGCCAATAATATCAATGGTACAAAAGCCCCTTTATAAGCGGCTGTAGCATACTTCCAGTAGACTAAAAGACTAACTCCACCTTTTTCTCTCATTTCTTCTTGGACAAGCTGTCCTTCTGGCCCAACCAGTTTTTCTGTTTTACAAGTTTTGGGTTCTCTTTCCTCATCTTCTTGAATAGACTTCTTGCTATACAACATATTTCCATTTTTCTCATCAGTAATTAAATTATCTAGAGCAGCCCCATGTTTGATATAATTAAGGTCTGCCAAAGCTTTCTTATGTGCACCCACTAATTCCATAAATTTAGTTCCTGATATAAGAATTTCTTCATACTTTCCTGCTTGAGTAATCGTTCCATCTTTCAAAACCTGCCATAGAAGAGAAGGTAAATAATCCCTCTCAAACCACGGTGAGAGACTTGAAATTGGAAAAGAAAGATGGTATATTCTTACCAGGATAAGATCAGCAGATTGTAAAAACTCTACTTGGTGGGTAACATAAATTACCGTTTTTGAACCCAAAATTCCCAATAAACATTCCTGTCACAACGGGTTCAAATATTCACATTTAGGAGCTCATAAAATAATTTCTAGTCATATAAAAGAGCCACATAGTTATATATATATATATATATATATATATATATATATATATATATATATATATATATATATATTATTATAACTATTTTTTATAATTATAAATAACATCAAATCATAGGATTTATGCAAGAACATGCATTGCTCAATATCATGTATTTGTATGTCTTGTATATTTAGACAATAATGATGTATTCATTTTAGATCAAACTCGGTTTTGGTGAACAAAATTGTGATGTAAGCTATGAAACTTATAGTCTCAAGACAAATTGTTTAAAGAGAAAAATAGAGGTTTAAGAGCTACCTTAAATAGATGAGTTCCTGTGTGAGCATCCACAGCACTAAAAGGATCATCAAGCAAATAAATATCAGCATCATGGTACAAAACACGTGCAATCTGGATTCTTTGCTTCTGCCCACCACTCAGATTAATTCCTCTCTCCCCTATAATAGTCTGATCCCCAGAACCACACAATTCTAGATCCTTCTTCAAAGAACATGCTTCAAGGATCATCTCGTATCTTTCCTTGTCCATCTCCTTACCAAATAATATATTATCTACTATCTTGCCACTCTGTATCCAAGGTGATTGTGAAACATAGGCTTTTGTTCCATTCAATTTAATGGTTCCAGATATCTTTGGCACTTCTCCCAATATACATGAAAGTAGACTCGACTTTCCCGAACCTACAGAACCACAAACAGCTACTCTCATACCATGGTACACTTGGAAATTAAGATCTTTTAATGTAAGTTCAGAGGAATGATGGTCCCAAGAGAAATTTCCCTTGACTATCTCAACTGCAACCTTGGCACTATCTTTTGAAAGTTTATATACTATATTAGGCTGAAGATCATCGAGACAGAGGAATGAGACTATCCTGCCGAGGGAAACTTTAGTCTGAATTACCATGGAGATTGTGTCTGGGAGATTATAAATGGACCCTTGCAATATCTCAAATGTTGCAAGTGCAGATAAAATCTTCCCGGACTCTAGCGGAATTCCCATAAGTATACAAAATCCAAAAGTAACCATGGATACAAACATGGGAGCACACAAGTACACAAAAGCAGTCATTGCTGATGTATAAAGTAACTTTTTTAACTTTCTTGTTTCAGAGTTTCTAAGCTCAATTATCTTAGCCAAAAACTTCATATCCCAGCCCTGGAGCTTGAGAATCCTCATATTCCTCAAAGCCTCAGTTGTTGCCTTCATCCTTCGATCCTTTGAATCCATCAATTTCCCCTGAAATTTCTCATGTAGTTTTCCCAGTGGAACATTTGCTAACATCAAAATCACTGTGGCAACCAAAGCTGCAAGTGAAGCAAGCCCAAGGCTCTTGTACAAGATCAACAATGCTAGAATAACTTGAACAGGAACCCTCCATATATCATGCAAGTACCAACTGAAAAAACCAGTCCTCTCAACATCAACACTCATCAAATTAATGCTCTCCCCACAAGTGTGGCTTTGCTTCGATTGACTCGAAAGCCTGAGACCCTTCTTATAAATTATTGCAAACAAGGAAACACGGACCCTCATTGCCATCTTTCGCAATTGAAAGGACAAGTGCCTCTCAAAGAGGCACTTTATGAGCTTTAAAATAAAGAAACTAAACACTAGCGCATAGCCTTTATAATTTAGTTGGTGAGGGCTATTGAGATAGTGAACAAAGGCATCAATTAGATATGGTCCAACATAGGAAGCCAATGTACATAAAATGGAAAATAGAGCTGCCAATATAATTTCTTTCCACGTTGAGAAAATCAATGCCTCGACCAACTTTTGTGTGCTTATTTGACCACCATTATCATTGCCATTACCAACATATCCAAGTTTATTTCTAAAACGACCAAAGACCACATTGGCACTATCACAATTGGCCAGTTGAGGAACATCTTCAAGGTTCAATGTTTTTCTATATCCGAGTGCAAGCAAAGGGCCCATCCAAGAGAAAGTGAAAATACTAAGAAAATTGGCATTCTCATAAGGAGTTACACTCTCTCCACAGACTCTTGATCCGTGTCCAAAATCACCATTGTTTCGACTAGAACTATTTATCAAAAGTGGCTCTACAAGATGTATATCTTCATCCTCTTTCCCTTTGCCAAACAACTCAACATAACTAAAGAACAAACCAACAATAATGGATGCAGCATCGGAGACCCATAGCCGGAATGGTAAGGGTGAATGTTCCCAATATAAAACAAGATGTATAACAAGATAGGAAAAAGACATAAGGAAGAAGAAGGCCCACCAAATCCTTAGGATAATGGGGAACCTGTGCTCACTTGAATGAGAAAGTTGGATGTGCAAGTAAGCAGAGATCACAAACCAAGTGAGTGTTTTGAATGCAAAATCCAATTGACAAATAAATTTTAGATCAGACCAATCATGTCTATAGCCAGAGAGGTAGGTTAATATGCATAGGAGAAGATCATAGAACGATAGAAGCATGCAAGATATAAAAGCTGGCCAATAGTATAAAACATATGTATTTTTCAACATTGGTTTTGACTTTTCAAGGGTGGGTATCGTGCATCTCTTGTAAACCCAAGAAATTGATAAAACTAATAACAAAATTAGGTGTGAAGAAGCAGAAAACCCATGTAGGAAAATGGTTGTAGAAGGCTGTGGAAAGAATATCCAAATAATCCTATCACTCTTTGATTCTTCAAAACCATCCATATTCGCAAATTTTTTTTTCTTTTATTTGTAATTTGGTGGCTTAGTTCAAGTAGGTCCAATACAAATTCTATCAGCTTTACCACAATTTAAATTGATGTAGACACATTCGCAAAACTGTTGTGGAAACTCTAGCATCTAAATATCAACAATTTCCACCTTATGTGTTCCAAGAAATAAACCAATATTGGAATTTCAATATCACCCTTAAATGTAGTTGAACCTGTTAATGAACAAAGACAACAAACATAATTAAAACCATTTGAAAATATATAAAGAGCAAAAGACTAAAATTTTCATAGAAAAATCAAGAATGGAAGAAGTTGTAGTTTATATGATTTAGTCCATGTTCAATTAAAAACATCAATAGTGAGAATAAAAACTAAGTAATATGAGATGAGATAAACCAACAAATATTAACTTCATGTAAAGGTAATGAACTTTCATATCATAAGAACACTAAGCGATGCATTGCGATAGATTTCTATAGCAAAATAAAACTACTGCAACGTACTTAACCTATGAATAGAATTGTCAAACATTGACATACAATAGCATTTCTACAAGTAACCTTACCATACCATTGATTGCACATCTATGGTCGACAAGTATGATGGTTCTAATGATGATCATGGACGTATTTCGTGTGTACTTGACTGGTGGATTTAAAAACCACGTGAATTGACTTGGGTTATAGGTATGATTCTAGGCGTATTGACTGTCTCTTTTGGTGTAACTAGTTATTTCTTACATTGGGACCAAATTGGTTATTAGGCAGTCAAAATTATGACAGGTAGCTTGAAAATCATCAAATGTGGGAGGGAAATCCTAGTGACACAATTACAACTAACAACACTCAACCTAATTATATCTATAAATCAATAACTGGATTGAGGTTATACACTAACTTACGTGAGTCACTCCAATTAACCTCATATGATCAATACAATTTCATTTGTTACATATGCACATGCATGGGCTTACATGATTGTACGTCAGACTTGTAGTTACTTAAGTGGTTGGCTGCAGTTATGCTACGGTATAGTTAATGGTGTAGTTATCTAGTGGTTGTGTAAATTATAAGTAGTGTTGCACATGGGTAATATAAGTTGTAACCAGTTGTAAGCCTATTAAATAGGCGTAAGATGGAATGATAAAATAGACTTGAAATCTTAAACAAAATGCTCTAACAAGCAGGAGGTGAGCTTCCTCAATTAAACTAAAGACGTATAGCTTCGTTCGTAAAAAAATTCTATCTATTATCCCTACTTATCTTTTCTTCCCTACCCTATTATCTCTTTTTCTTATCTTATTTTCAATCCCTACCATGTAAGCATCAAGTAGCCATAATTGTGAGGTGCTAGTTACACAACACTACAGCTAACCATACTTAACCTTGTTTTTATATAAATCAATCACTAGTGGAGTCATTTACCAAGTTAAATGGCTCGTTTCAATCTATTTCATATGACCAATAAAAATTCATTTATTATATTCCGTAAGCAAATTCTTGAGAGGCAAATCATATTGCTGATTTACTGGTGAAAGACACTACAAAATCAGGGAATTCTTACTTGAGGGTTCAGTTTCCTAATCACATTGTTGAGGAGCTTGTGTTTGATGCAATGAATAGTCAGAGGTTCAGATTTCGTTAGTGGGAGGAGGTGAGATCATGCTGCTGGCTTTGCCGTAGGTGGGGCTGTTTCTTTTCAGGTGTTTCTATTGGATATGTATGTCCATCAAACCCGGTTCAATCCGGTTCGACCCAGTTTATTATGTATTAATATTTCATATATTTTTGTTTAATATGATCACATGCGATATAAATTTTTTGAGCAATGCATGTCCATAAGTATTACTTTAAATTGGTAGTCACGACTAGGGTTTAGGTTGGGCAGCCCTTATCATATGGTCGTCGCATTGGGTATGCCTAAATATATATGATGTTGGGATACGAATGCAAGCACTCACATGTTGATATGTGTATTGGTGAAGAATCTTATTTTGCCGACTCCCTCATGTATTACTACCAGATGTAAATTCGGGATCGACATGTGTCACCGAGACCTAGTACCTGAGAGCGCCTTGTCACTACATGATGTGAGTATATTCTTTAGTTCACCAATGACTGTGGTTCAAAAGAACTAAAGCGGCTGCTCTGGGAATGTGTAAATATTGTGTGAGTGAAAAAGTCACTCAACATGGTCTCCACTACAAGATTGAGGATCATCAAGGGGAGTTAGTCTGTGGATGGTCGGATTTAAATCAAGATCCTGTACCGTTTTATTAAATGGTTTTTGCAAAACATATTTTCACATAAAATGATAATTTATAATTATGTATTTGATTAAAGAGTTTAATCGTGTTTTACGAATTTTGATCACGTACACAGACACTCTGATACGGACATGTACCATGGAATGGGGTTTGGTAGTACTAGTATTACATGCCCTAGATTCCATGACGATGATGTTGTTTAGTGGAGGGTTGGTGCATATTTGATATGCAAGGGTATTTCTAGGATTTGCTAATTATTAATTAATTAAAATTAATATGGGCTTGATGCTAGTTATTTAAGGCCCATTAGTGTTTAATTTAATTAATTATAATATTTCCTTTTAGATTCTACTTCTTCACTAATTAGAAGTCAATCAGGGTTTCAAGTCAAACAGGAGAAAGAGAGAGAGAGAGAGAGAGAGAGAGAGAGAGAGAGAGAGAGAGAGAGAAAGAGTCAAACTCTCACTGGGAATGAGGGAGGCTCTTTAGAGCCTCACCTATTTAAATATACCAAAGGAGGCCGGACAGCCAGAGCAATCCAAGGCTAGACGAATTTTTTTGCCCCCCCTCTAGAAAAATTGCAGGCACTCTCTCTGCTCTCTCCTTCTTCTCTTTTGATTTCTTGCTCTCTAGGGTTTTGAGATCTGGTTAGGGTTTTGGAAACTTGATTTTTTCGGATTGGATCCAAGTGTTTGAGAAGAAATTCTGGTTTGGCTTAGGGATCTTCTACTTGCATCAAGGATATCCAAATTAGGGCTTGGTTGATCGGCTCATTAAAGGAAGAACCATTATTTGGAGGAGGAGCAACACTTGAGACTCTAAAGGTTAGCAGATCTTGATGTTTATATTTACTTTAAGTGTTTTTAATTATTTGATACTCATGGGATGTGAAAGAAACCCGAATCGATCTCTTTTCTGCTACGCATTCAGGTATGGGATGGTTCTTTCTTTCCATGGGATGGAAAGGAGATGATTTTTCTCGTCTTGTAGATCCCATAATTTTATGGGGCAAGAAAAGAGAGGGTTTTGGTAAGAAACTTTTATACCAAATCCTATTCGGGATTCACTAAGGTTCTCATGGACAACCATTGGAGACCCGAATTCTATTTAGGGTTCCCATGGACAACCATGGGATTGCCCTAGGGTCACGATGGGAGACCGTAGGCTGACCCAGATTCCAATATTTGTGAACCCAACTTGATTCATGATCCCATGGACTATAGTTTGCCCACAGTTTCGGCCTGGGAATAACAAGCTTTTGTTTCCTTGTAATTTTTCCTCATTTTCAATGAATGTTTTTAGCAAAGAAAAAAAAAAAATACTATTAAAACTCTGGTGCATGGGCATTTATCAGTTAACCCTTGTAACAAGACTAGCTTAAGGTTTATTCCATCATATCACACAATAATGGAAATCGGAATGCAGGACTACAATGGATAAGTCACCTGAAGTCTGTAGGTTGTAAGGCCACAATTGTTATGATTTCTATCAGCCATCACAAATCCAATATTAATTTAGGAAACAAATATCCCACAATAAATGCTACAACAAAAGTCAATTAAGGCTAAACAATCATGTATGTAATACAACAGAGCTAGCTAAATTTATGATTACTAAACATGGCATATCTAAATTCGAGACGGCCTTACCAGAAAAAAACAAAAAAAAAAAATCTGTTTTTCTCAATGGACAATCTGTTCTTGTATCATTCTATTTATTATAAATGGAATGGAATGGAATATGAAGGATTTGAAACTTTTATATTTTAAAGAAGAAAAGTTCTTTGGGGGCTTGTACCCGCAACACCTAGACACAGAGGGAGGTAAAGTGACTGCCCCCACCCCCATAAAAAAAGTGAAATCCCACCCCAATGATGTTAACGTGTGTGCTTTCATTGGCTCTGCACTCAAGGGGCTATGCTCCCCCATAAAGAATACGGACTCATTTTTAAATTTCAAGATGTTTCCTAAAAAGGCACCTATTGAGGATATCAACACCATCATATTACTGTATTCTTTCATTTCATTTACCAAAAAAAAAAGAAATTCTTTCATTTCACTCACGTCTCAATTAGAGCTTGGATCGCATTCTGTACGATAATGTGTTCTCGTACACTGTTCCTTGTGTGGGGTGTGTGGATTTCATTTGACTGGCATCCAACGTATGAGAACCATTCTTGTATGAGAATGTGAACCAGCCTCTTTCAATTCTATGCCAATATGCTCTGTAATGGGGAATTGGGTTTCCACCAGCCGTAGCAGGAGCTGGAGGATCCAGCCCAGCAAAAACATTGGCCTCCTTGTGAAATGATCAAACGCCCCTATCTTTGTTGGACTCGATCCTCTAGCTCCTGCCACAACTGAAAGAGAGCCAAATTACCGTTATGGAACTCTTTTTGCCCCATTAATAGGAATAATTATCACCTCCAATTTGTGGGCACCTCCAATTCCACTAATAGGGGAGAGTGGACCCCATCTTTGGCAGTGTTTTCGGGCAGGGGGTAGGGTGGTCATTTTCGCCCCCATGTGAGGAATTGGAGGAATTGGAGGTGGCAGCGAATTGGAGGGGATTACGATTCCATTAATAGAGGAAGAAAGAATGGCAACAAACAAACCAAAAAAAAAATTAAGAAGCAAAAGTTGCATGAAAGAGAAAAAAGGCACTGAAAGATCCAGATCTTCTACGGCCCAGCTGCCCGAGCGACCATAGCAGCGCAGGCACAATGAGGTGTGCATTTACCGGCTTACCCCTGCCCGAGCGCCTTGCCCGAGCATGGGTAAGGCGGTCCTTGTGCGTCTCATTGTGCCTGCGCTGCTATGGCCGCTCGGGCAGCTAGCTGCGCCGTAGAAGATCTATTTCCCTGAAAGAAACCTACCGTAGTAAAAATTACAAAACCCCAATCCTGCTCAAAAGAACGGAAGAGAGAGAGAGAGAAAGAGAGGCGCACCTTGTTTCTGGATGGTGAACGTTCATCTTCTCCGTGCACTTCTCAACGAACCAACAAAATTTCCTCTGAACCTCTTCAACGAACTTGAACTTTGGCCTTTTCTGGTAGCGCAACTCAACATGAGAAGGGCCTTAATGAGTTATCGATGGGCAGAGGGAGCATTTCTAATTACGAAGGAAATGGGCATTGTATTGTATGAGATCACTCTGAGTTGACCTCATTATTCATATCTCCCGACTCCCTGAGAAATAGGAATGTGGCGAGTCCGTATCCTCTCCTCTTGGAACGCTCGTTTCCTCAGAAATAGGAAACTGGTTGGTGCCTGTCCTCTAGAACCCGCGTTCCAGGGATCATTCAAGGACACGAATATGGCAAAAATTTCTAAAAAAATAGCGTATTTTTGGCAGCTTGGTACTTTGGAAAGAGATCCTCTCTAGAGCGTATCCAATGGCCAGAGGCCCTCGGGCTGTGTGTCCGGCTGCTTCCAGCCATTGAATACGCACTGGACTGTAGGGGCTGATGCATTGGAGAGGATCCGTGTCTACTTTGGAAATTTACCCATGGAAACACCAAGTCCGTAGAAGACACCTGACCTAGTCAATTAGATAACATCTAACATAGGTGATACAAACAAGGATCCAGATCTTCTACGGCCCAGCTATCCGAGCGGCCATAGCAGCGCAGACCATGTGAGGCATGCATTTACTGCCTACCCATGCCCGAGCGTCTTGCCCGAGCAGGAGTAAGGTGGTCATTGCACGCCTCATTGTGCTTGCGCTACTATCAATCATAACAGCCTTCCTCTCTTACACCTATCATTATTACATGCAATCCTACACTTACCATCATTACATGCAATCCTATGCAATCCCATGCAATCTATCTTACCATTATTCATCTTTCTATTATTGTATGTAATCTCTCTCAATCCCATTATTCTTCAATCACATCTCTCTCTATATGGTAAAGGTGATTGAGTTTCCAATCTTGTGGATTCCTCTCACCTCTCCTATATATATATGTACACTCATGTAATCTCCAAAGCTTAAGGCAATAATATCAAATCTATTATCCAATATGGTATCATGAGCCATTAACCTCCAAAGAGCAAAAATCAACCACCCCTCCCTCCCCAACGAATTTCTTTGGCCATGGCCACTCCTCCCTCTTCTCCATCTCATACTCCCTCTCTTAGTCAAATTCTATCTCATAAGTTAACACCTAAAAATTATGTCTATTGGAAGACTCAAATAGTCCCTTACCTCAAAGGCCAAAGATTATATGGATATGTTGATGGCTCTAATCCATGCCCTATTGATGCAACTAAGGTTGATGCCTGGCGCGAAAAGGATGCCTCCATAATGAATATTATCATCTCCTCCCTCTCTGATGATGCGATGCCTCTCGCCGTTGGGCATGAAACAAGTATGGAAATATGGGATGCTCTTCATGCAGCATTCAGTTCTACTTCTACCACACGCATCCTCTCCCTCAATGTGGCCCTCCAGAACCTTGTACAAAAACCCGAGGAGAATGTCACTCAGTTTTTCCATTGGGCCAAGGCCCTTTCTGAAGAGCTCAGTGCTGCAGGAAAACCCCTCCCCACGGAGGATTTGAACATACACATATTTCGTGCTCTTTGTCCTGAGTTTGAATTTGTGGTCTCTACAGTGATGGATCGTAGAGAACCAATCTCCTACACTAAACTTCATGGGTAGCTCCTCAGCCGTGAGTATCTCATTGCTTCTCGCCAAGCCGTGCCAGATCCGACTGCCAATGCTACTGCTAACATTGCATCTCAACAGTCTCGCCGCCCTCCCTCTCACCCATACGACCGTGGCTCTTCCACTGGTCGTGGTCATGGTAGGGGAGGCCGTGGTGCTTCAAATGGCCCTAGTGGATTTGGGCGTTCTAATGTTTATGCTCACAGTCCTTGTACAATCTGTGGTCGGACCAATCATCAACCCCCAACGTGCTATTATCGCAACAAACAACTTGGCCAACCCTCCCAACCTGCGTTTCCCTTTACCAATCAGTCATACACACAACCTTCTGCCTATCTAACTGCGAATCAACCACCATTACTGCCCAATCCACCCATGCAATACCCTCACCAACCGAATCAGCCCCATTACCCTCAACCAAATCAGCCCCATTGCACCCAACCCAAACTGCCACCTACACCATCCGGCCTTCACCATTGGCTTCCCGATACTGGGGCTACACATCATGCAATGCCTGATTTGCAATCTTTGTCGTCTTATGCTCCGTACAATGGTAAGAACAGTCTTATGGTTGGTGATGGTAATTATGTCCTTATTTTACATGTTGGGTCTTCTTCTCTCCCTTCCCCTTCTCGTCCGTTAGTTCTTTCTAATATTTTGCATGTTCCATCTCTCACCACTTCTTTGCTTTCTGTCAATAAATTTGCTTCTGACAATAACGTATTTTTTGAATTTCATGCCTCTCATTTTCATGAGAAGGATCCGACGTCCAATCAAATTCTACTTACGGGGCCTAGTCACAATGGTCTCTACTACCTGCTATCGATCTAGCCATCTACTCCATCAACCCACCTTACACATCTCACATCTTATGATTGTTGGCATCAACGGCTTGGCCATCCCAATGATCGTTCTCTTCAACTCATGCTTCGTGACATCAAGCTTCCTCCATCGCCTCACTTGTGCTCCGCCTGCCAAATTGGCAAATCTTGCCGTTTAAGTCTTAGTGAAACAAATAATCATAGCAATTTTCCTCTTGATTTGATATTTAGTGACATTTGGGGACTAGCCCCTACTATTTCCTCTCTTGGACATCGCTATTTTATTATTTTTGTGGATGATTTTACAAGGTTTATTTGGTTTTATCCATTAAAAGTTAAATCTGATGCGTTTACCACTTTCAAGCACTTCCAAACCCTTGTTGAAAGGTAATTTTCTAGAAAAATAAAAAATGTCCAAACCGATTGGGGAGGGAGTACCTCTCCCTCACCTCCTATTTTGCCACTCTTGGCATCCATCATCGTATATCATGCCCTCATACTCATGAACAACAGGGCACTGTCGAAAGGCGCAATCGCCACATTGTTGAAATTGGGCTCACTCTCTTGGCCCACGGTTCTATCCCACAGGCTTATTGAGATTATGCCTTTGAAACGGCAGTGTACCTCATCAATCGGATGCCCTCTCCTACCATTGGCAATGTTTTCCCATTTCAACTAGTCACAAATCATGCACCTGATTACAATTTCCTTAAAGTATTTGGGTGTCTCTGTTTTCCCTTTCTTAGACCTTACAACAGTCATATAATGGATCCAAGGTTTGCTCCTTGTGTCTTCTTAGGGTATAGTTACCATCACCATGGTTACCGTTGTATGCATCTTGAGTCTAGGCGAATTTACATCGTTCACCATGTTAGGTTTGATGAATCACACTTTTCTTTTCGCGAAGCAGCCAACACACCGCCCCCTCCCCCATCTTCACCCCCATCTTGGGTTTCCCTACCCCTCACCATTTATCCAGACCCACCCCCTCCCACACCCATGCCACCACCCACCACGCCACCACCTCCTCCTACTCCTCCCTCCCCATCCAACATGGACTCCACATCTCCCTCACCTAGCCCGTCCCCCACACCATCTTCAACCCCTCCAACCACCCCCCACTCCGTACTCGCCTTCTAAGTGACCTTTATAATGACCCCTCCACTGCCTTACATACCCTTATTTCCCCTTCCCCAACCACACCATCTCACCCAACAGAACCCACTTGTTATACTCAGGCTGCTAAGGACCCTGAGTGGAGATTGGTCATGTCTGAAGAATTTGCAGCCCTATTACGGAATAGCACTTGGTCTTTAGTACCACCTCCTACTAATGTCAATGTGGTTGATTGTAAATGGGTGTACAGGATTAAGTGAAAAGTAGATGGCACGATCGAGCATTATAAGGCCCGCCTTGTTCCTAAAGGGTTTCACCAGCAGCAAGACCTTGATTATGATGAAACCTTTAGCCCAGTTATAAAGCCCACGACAATTAGGATTGTACTCACCATGGCCATATCCAATGGTTAGGTTGTTAGTCAGCTTGATGTTCAAAATGCCTTCCTATATGGCATCCTTAATGAAGAAGTATACATGGCCCAGCCTCAACGTTTTGAAGATCCTAATCAGCCTAACCATGTCTGCAAATTGCACAAGTCTTTATATGGGCTTAAACAGGCCCCCCGGACTTGGTTTAGCTGTCTCTCTCAGTTTTTACTTAGGACCGGTTTTTGGGCATCACAGACAGATCCATCTTTATTCATATATAAATAGGGCCACACGGCAACTTATGTTCTAGTTTATGTAGATGACATACTGGTTATAGGGAACCAGCTTGCCCACATCACTACTCTACTCCAACAGCTGGCTTCGGAGTTCTCCATCAAAGATCTTGGTCACTTGAGTTTCTTTCTGGGTATTGAGGCCACATACCTGCAGGATGGGGTTATTCTATCTCAAACCCGTTACATTAAAGATCTCCTACAGTGAGCTAGCATGGCTGACCGCAACCAGTTCTCACACCAATGGCCACCACCATTAAAGCCTCCTCTACAAGGGGTGTTGCACTCTCAGATGCAACTCAATACGGGTCAATTATTGGTGCACTACAGTATATTACCCTCACTCGTCCTGATGTAGCCTTCTCAGCGAACCAGGTGTGCCAGTTTATGCATAACCCAACTAAAGACCATTGGTCCATGGTGAAACGGATTCTACGCTACCTCAAACACACTATTAAGTATGGGCTTCATATCATAAAATCCTCTTCCTAGGATCTTTAGGAGTTCACTGATGCCGATTGGGCATGTGATGGTGATGATCGAAAATCTACAGGTGGATATGCAATCTATACGGGCCCGAATTTGATCTCTTGGGCTTTGAAGAAACAAAAGACAGTTGCCCGATCATCCACTGAATCGGAGTACAAGGCTCTTGCCAATGCCTGTACGGAGTTGACCTGGCTACAGTCTCTTTTTGGCGAGCTCGGTCTGTCTATGACCCAGGCCCCCGTGTTATGGTGCAACAACATCGGGGCCACTTATCTCTCTGCCAATTCGGTCTTTCATGCCCACACCAAACACATAGAGATTGACTTCCATTTTGTGCATGATAAGGTTGCCAAAAAGGAACTCCAGATCCGATTTATTTCCACAAAAGACCAAATTGCAGACATTATGACTAAGGGGCTCGGTACGACACATTTTTCTTTCCTTCGGGACAAGCTGAAGATTAGATCTCTCGAATCTTCATCTTGAGGGGTTGTATCAGTCATAATAGCCTTCCTCTCTTGCACCTACCATTATTACATGCAATCCTACACTTACCATCATTACATGCAATCCTATGCAATCCCATGCTATCCTATCTTACCATTATTCATCTATCTATTATTGTATGTAATCTCTCTCAATCCCATTATTCTTTCAATCACATCTCTCTCTATATGGTAAAGGTGATTGAGTTTCCAATCTTGTGGATTCCTCTCACCTCTCCTATATATATATGTACACTCATGTAATCTCCAAAGCTTAAGGCTATAATATCAAATCTATTTTCCAATAGCTACTATGGCCGCTCGGGCAGCTATGCCATAGAGGATCTGTTTTCTACAAATAATAAGATTTGGATCCTCTGCGGCCTAGGGTTGTGCAGCCATCATGCTGCGTGCAACTCCCAGGTCCCCACATCAACATAGATGCCCATCCAATGGTTGGCCATCGAACTTCTCAAAAAATGCCGCTCAAATTTCAAATTTGAAAGGGGTTAGATGCCCAACCATTGAATGGGCATATATGCTGAGGTGGTGACATGGGAGTTGCGCATTCACCTTTTAAAAATTCTACTATTTTTTGTCTCCCACAAGTATTGAACCCAAAGCCTCCCAATGTTGCTTTTAGCAAAACAAAGAGAAAAATCTTTAGTCATACATTGGTTATGGAAGACAATGAAGTGACGTTTATTTTTATTGGAGAAAGAACGCTACCTGGGCCATTAGTTGGACACCCAATAAACATCTGCTAATTTTATTGGATTGTTGTATGCCACCTATTTATACACTACTGTCAACTCCTTGATTGCTAATTTTATTGGTGTTGTGTTAATATCATAAGATCCTTCATTTACCTTCCTGTCTATTCTTATTGCGGTAGAATCCTTTACTTTCTTGTTTGTTATTGAATCTTGCTGCTACTTTTGTTTTGGCCTGATCTATTGTAGCCTTTATAGCTTTTTATATATGTCATGTTATATTTGTTTTTAATTGAATATTGTACATCTATCGTGTTTATCTCACCTTGCTATGATTTATCACTTTTGTTTTGACGAGACCACTTGTATAATTTATTAAGTAATCTCTTGGCACTTTACCCTATTAACCATACTTTTCATATTACATCCATATATAGTATTTACCGTATTTTGGTGCGCCAAGTAGGCAGCCGACACTCTATTCTATTTAACCAATCCATTTTGCATGGATCCTAATATTTTTTTTATTATCTCTTACCTTGTCTTTTATCATGTCTTTCATTACTAATCTTGTTCATAAGCAGAGGATTAGATTTGTATCCTAGAACATCGAATCTTTAATGGGTAAGAGTATAGAGTTGATAGATGTTATGCAACGAAGAAAGATTAATGTTGCTTGCATTTAAGAAACGAGATGGAAGGGTCACAAAGCCAAGGCGGTAGATGACTTCAAACTATGGTACTTGAGAGATGAAAGTGGGAGAGGTGGATGGTTATAGTGGTGGATAAAGGCCTTAAGAACGAAGTAGTGGATGTTAAAAGATTTGGAGATTGGATCATATTTATCAAGCTGGTGATAGACAACGAGGTTATCAACATAGTTAGTGCGTACGCACCATGTAGATTTGGATGAGAGTGTTAAAATACAATTCTAGGAACACATGGATGGATTAGCGAAAGATTTTGATCAAGGAGAGAAAATTATTATTGGAGGTGATTTTAATGGACACGTGGGCAAAGATCATAGAGGATATGAAGAGGTTCACGGAGGATACAGAGTTGGAAAGAGGAATGAAGAGGGGATCTCAGTATTAGACTTTGCGATAGCATTTGACTTATGCATTGCAAATACCTTTTTTAAAAAGAGAGATAAACATTTAGTTACCTACACGAGTGGGCAACATGCAAGCCAAATTGATTTTTTCCTAACTCGAAGGATTGACAGACTTTTATGTAAGGATTGCAAGGTTATACCTGGAGAGAGCTTAACCACTCAAAATAGACTGGATGCCTTGGAAGCCAAAACAGGTACAAGGATGTTCTCCTAGAATCATTTACCGATAAAGTAACTCTACAAGATAAGTGGGATTTTGAGGGAGATACTAACGAGATGTGGACTGAGATAACGACTTGTATTAAGAAGGTTTCTAAAGAAGTCAAAAGGTATGCGTCTGGCCCCTAGAGAGACTTGGTGGTGGGATGACGAGGTTCAAGAAGCCATTAAGACTAAGAAAGGTCGTTTTAAGACCTGGCAAAGGACTAACAAGGCAGAGGATAAAGTGAGATAATATGCGGCCAGAAAGAAGCCCGGAAGATTGTGGGAAAAGCAAGAGCGAAGAAATATGATGACCTCTATGAAAAACTTAATACAAAGGAAGGGAAAAATGCAATTTATCGGATAGCTAAAATAAGAGAAAGGAAGAGCAGAGATTTGGACCATGGTAGATGCATTAAGAGCGATGATGATAGCGTACTAATACGAGATGAGGACATTATGAAGAGATGGGGTGAATATTTTTACAACCTACTAAATGGAACTACCCTGACTGATAGGATGGACTCGAAAGTGGAGAGGAATAGTCTTGAAACCAACACACATCATGGACATCCACAACGAGTTGGAGAGGCTGAAGTTAAAGAGGCCCTACGAAAGATGAAGGTAGGTAAAACACTGGGACCAGATGAGATCCCAATTGAAGTGTGGAAGAGCTTAGGAGTTTGGGGGGTATCTTGGCTAACCAAGCTGTTTAACAAGATTTTGATTACAAAGAAAATGCCAGATGAGTGGAGGAGAAGTAAAGTAGTTCCAATTTATAAGAATAAAGGTGATATCCAAAACTGCAATAAGTATAGAGGCATAAAACTAATGAGTCATACCACGAAACTATGGGAAAAAAATCATTGAAGCCCACCTAAGAAGAGAAACTGATATATCGGAGAACCAATTTGGTTTTATGCCAGGGAAATCCACGACAGAAGCTATTTACCTTCTAAGGAGGCTTATGGAGATATTTAGAGCTTACAAAAGAAACCTCCATATGATTTTTATCAACCTAGAAAATGCTTATGATAGAGTCTCTAGAGAGCTCATTTGGCATATCCTAGGGAAGAGAAGGAGCTCCAGTAACTATGTGGATATAATTAAGGACATGTATGAGGGCGTGGTAACAAGTGTCAAAACTGCGGAGGGCCAAAGTAGTGAATTTCCTATTACAATTAGGTTACACCAAGGATCAGCTCTAAGCCCTTATTTGTTTGCACTCATCATGGATGATTTAACTAGACACATCCAAGATGAGGTCCCTTGGTGTATGCTTTTCGCTGGTGATATTGTTTTGATAGATGAGACAGTGGAAGGGATTAATGCAAAGTTTGAGTTATAGAGATCAAGCTTGGAATCACAAGGATTTAAGTTAAGCAGAACAAAGACACAATATATGATGTGTAACTTCAGTCAAACTAGAAGAGGTGATGAAGTAGTGAAACTTGAGGACCAAGAGTAACCATAAGGCGAATGCTTTAGATACCTGGGATCAACCATTATCAAAGAGGGTGATATAGAGGATGATGTTTCCCACAGAATTAAAGTAGGATGGTTGAAGTGGAGAGGTGCTTCGGGAGTGTTATGTGGCAAATGCATGCCTGTTAAGCTTAAGTGGAAATTCTATAGGACAATTATAAGACCGGGCATGACATATAGAGTAAAATGTTGGGAAGTTAAGAAGAGTAATATAGATAAGATGAGTGTAGCGGAGATGAGGATGTTGAGAAGGATGTGTGGCAAGAACAAAAGAGATAGAGTAAGGAATGATTATATTAGAACCGAACTGGGAGTTGCACCAATCCAGGAGAAGCTCCGTGAGAGCCGCTTGAGGTGGTATGGTCATGTACAACGGAGACCTATGGATGCACCAGTAAGGAAGAGTGACCAGATTTAGTTTGACAGAGCTAAAAGAGGTAGGGGCTGGCCTAAATTGACTATTGGAGAAGTGGTAAGAAAGGATATGCAAGTGGTAGGGCTTGATCCTAGTATAACCGCAGATAGAGTTGTTTGGAGGACAAAGACCCGTATAGCCGACCCCTTATAGGAAAATGTTCCTGGGATGCTGCTTTGACTACTGCTTGGACTTTCCCTTTACTTATTTTCTTTATTACTTTCTTTTACTCCTTTTACTTATTTTTTTACTTCTCTTATTCTATTACTGTCATAGCCTCTATCGGATCCATGTAGCAGACCCCATTTAGTTGGGATAAGGTTATGGTTGTTGTTGTTGTTGTTGTAAAGAATGCTACTCGGGCATCCAGACACAGGAGCGCAAAATGACTACCCCCATGGAAAGGCGGAATTTCATAGGGGCATAGCGATTGATACGGGTAAAATACTTCCACCACTTATAACGAGACACGTGGATACACAAAAAGGGAAACATGATCCAATGAATCTCCACCCCGACTTTCCCAATATGGAAACCTTCCAAGAACTAAATATCAAGGTAGGGGAACGCACTCCAAATAGGAAATCAAGGAGTCCCACGCTCCCAGCTCCCAACTAAGGGAAGGAGTCCTAGTGGGTCTATAGGATAGAAAAGCTTTCCACAAACAAACTCTCCAAGAATGATCCCTATTCTAAGCTTCTTTGACATCGATTTTTCTGACTGTAACATTGATCGCAAAAGTACAAGTGGGACTTGTCAGTTTCTTGGAACCTATTAGGTTTATTAGTTTAGCAAGAAACAAAACTGTGTAGCTCTATCCAATACCGAAGCTAATACATTGCAACCGGTAAGTGTTATGCCCAAATTCTATGGATGAGACAAACTCTCATAGATTATGGGCTCAAATTTGAAACTTCCAAAATATTCTGTTATAGTACTAGTCCTATCAATCTCAGAAAAAACCCATATTGCATTCACAAGCAAAACATATTGACATATGTTACCATTTTCTTCGTGACACAACTCAAAGAGGTGAAATTGTCCTCGAATAACACATTGAAACAAATACGCAGTTAGCGGACATCTTTACAAAACCTATACCAGAAGAAAGGTTTTGTGTTTTGAGCAAGGTTCAATATCTCGTGATATATCGGTATCTCGGGCCTACTGAGATATCCAAAATATCCAAAATATGATAAAATTTCACCGAAATATTGCATTTTTTCTGCAATATTTTAGGAGTCCATCTCAGTGGGTTTTTTGCCATATCCAGGCCTGATACTTCATGGACACCCTTATTTAAGCTAAATAAACACATTTAAACCTTCATATTACAAAAAAATTAACTCAAAGTGGTGTTTTGGGCTTGCACCCTTGATTGACAGTATACGGTCGCCAACCCTAATGTATAATTGTACAAATAGTTAAATACACATTGATTAGGCAGTTAAAGATATAAAAGAAATTTAAACAAACTAATTAAAACTCATAAGACATAATTCATAAATCATATTCTCATAAACTCCATAATAGTCAATGACTCAATAGTCAATACTCAATAGTTCAATAATCAATATTTTAATAGGCAATACACAAAGTCTCAACTCACAAGTTCACAAATCAATGAAATCACAACTTATAACTTACAAGAGACAAGGGTGCAAGACTCACAAGACTCACAAGTCATAAGTGCTAATAATAGTTGTTGTGCCTTCCTAGATCAACCCCACTCATGGCCCACTAGAGTCGATGTCCATTGTTTTCTATTTGAAGGACATATGTGGACCACGGTATAGTTTCGGAGAAGAAACGAGTGTAGTTATCCACAACTGTCATGTAAATGAAGTCATCAACATACTATAGGTAACCTATCCTAGGATATGGGTTAGGGTTACCAATCAGTCCAGCCTGTGAAGAAGATGATCCAATATGATATGATGTCGGCGGAAGCAGCGTTGGCACTGGCTGCATGTATGGCTAGTGAGGTTGGTAGCTAGGGTATGCAAAGATGTCATCCACAAAAGATGATCCAGTATGTCTTTGGGACTGGGAGTGGGAGTCATAGTCCCCTACCCCACTAAACTATCCATATCCATATCTATATCCATATCCACTGTGAGGTTGTGATGCACTATAATCAGATGACAATGGAGTGGTATGTGTGTAAAAAGATGGGGCGCTCCAATGCCCAATCGATCCTCCCTCCCTATCACCCATACTCAAACTGCCAACAAAGCTAGATAAGTCATCAATGTCCATATAATCAACTTGTAACTGTGTTTGTCGACCCCTAAGCTTCCTGGTGTATGGTTGTATGGGGGCTTGTGAGGGTGGGGGTGTGGGGTCACGTGCACCATGGTCCGTATCCTATGTGACATGATCAAATTGTGTCTCTCCAATGAATTGGACTGGCTCTACAAGCTCCGTATCCTCACCTACCACATAACGCTCTCGCATTCCATCAAATTCTTCACCACCACCACCATCACCTGAGGACCTAGACCAGTCATCATCATCAGCGAAATTGCCACCAGTGGGCTGGAATGGTATGGGTGATACTTCCCATGCATGTATCTGACCTTCGTCAGCCATATAATCATCCACATCAACACCAATCTCGGAAGCTATCACGAGTTCGGGCCTACCTCCCTCCTGATCCAACACCGGCTCTCCTCTATCCCTCACCAATTCACAATAAGGTCCTCATCATCTGAGTCAACTTGAAAGATGTTAGCGAGGTCAATAGTGCCCCTTTGTCCCTCATGTCTCATTCGTACGTGTTGCAATTTCAGCCCCAAGTTATAGTGCACATACACCATGTCAGATAGACGTTCAGACCCCAATCTGTTGCACCTCTTGGAGTGGATGAGTGCAAAGGTACTCCAATTCCTCTCACAGCCAGATGCGGAACATGTTTGGGCAAGGACCTTGATTACAATTCTCCTTAAATTCTCAACCTATTCCCCATACAACACCCACCATTCAGCTGCATTACAAGTTTACTACAAAAAAAGACATGTGTCAAATGTTATTTCAAGTTTCAACTTTCAATACATATGCAATTTAAAACTTAAAAGAATTAGATATTGAATTGAGTACCAACATCACCGCGTGCTCTGCCTTGTATTACAACATCAGTTCCAAAACTTCCTAATGCATCCTTAAATGTCTTCATCTACACCCATGTGAAAAATTAGTAATTACTTATTACTAATTAGTAACTAATTAGTAATTAGTAATTATTAATTACTACTTACTAATTATATTCCAAATGAATTCTAAGACTCACCTCATTGCTGCAAATAGCTTGTAGTTGACCATCTGGCTTCAACTTCTTCACTACTTGTTTCACAGCATAATAAATTGAGTTTCCAACCCAAGCATTTTATTATATTGATACTTGGGGTTCAAGTAGTATTCTGAAATTTGAGATATTGTCAATTGCATAGGTAATTAGTAAATAGTAACACTATGAATTAGTTACATAAACAAATTTACTCACCAGCCTTATGCAGTGGATGCATAAGTTGATTCTCTCAGCGAGCATTGATGATATTCAAGAAGTGCTTGCTACTACGAAGAGCCACACTGTAGACACTATCTTTTATCAAGTCCATTGCAGCATATAAGACTGGCATGGTAGGGCCCTTGAGAGCGGAGTCAGCTATATGTAAAACTTTAACTACTCGCTCCAAAACTTTCACCACTTTGCTTAATTTTATCCAGAAGTCCTCAGATGACATGGTTGCTTGTGCTTCCCTCCCACTTGTAGTATTGGAACCCTTCCATTCAAACCACTCCTCAGAAGCAAACATACTTCTCAGCTCGGCCTTCTTTGTCTCAATGCTTTTTAGGGCAATGTAGTTGGTGGCAAATCTTGTGATGCCCGACCTCATAAAATCACCCCCACATTTTTTCCTCAATAG
Source organism: Telopea speciosissima (assembly GCF_018873765.1). NCBI lineage: Eukaryota > Viridiplantae > Streptophyta > Magnoliopsida > Proteales > Proteaceae > Telopea > Telopea speciosissima. The sequence continues at coordinate 29,187,379 of NC_057919.1, read as the reverse complement.
ATTGATTGCAAAGGAGTGGTTGTATACAAAGTTGGTGTGACTTATCTTGCACTTTCAACGACAGTCTTCACCAACTTTAACTTTTTCATATCCTTTAGCATTAGATCAATATAATGGGCTGCACAAGGAGTCCAGAAGAGCCGGTACTTATTGTTGTTCATCATCTTCTCACCGGCCAGCTTGAAGTTGCTTCCGTTGTCCGTTACAGTCTAGACAATGTTCTCAATTCCCACATCTTTTTCAACTACTTCCTTTAATAATCTGTAAATGTATTTTCCATCATTTATCTCTTTGAATGCATCCACAGATTTGAGGAAAACTGTCCTCCCACCACAATAAACCATAAAATTGATGATGGACTTTCTTGTAGGCCCAATCCATCTATCTACCATTATAGTCACCCCATATGTCTCCCACATACTCCTCATCTCCCCAATGTACTCAGCAACCTCAGACTTTTGTTAAGGTAGATAAACATTCATTACCTCATATGGGGTGGGGTCCTTGAACCCTGGGCCAGTCTCTGCAATTGTATCAATCATGGTATCATAATGGGGGCCTTGTGTAGTGTTTGTTGGAATGGTATGGTATAGCATCCACTTAGCTATTGATTCTTTAACTAACCCCTTCATCCCCTTCCATGCTCCTTTGATTCTTGGTTGACTGCTTCCTTTCTTCCTATGTAGTTTAGGATCTGATGCTGATGGTGGTACTGGTACTGATAGAGGTGTGGGGCTGCCTTCACACTTTGTGATCTTTTAAAATGATTGAAAGAACTAGAACCTCCAGATGTGCCAGCTCCTCCACTACCCCCTACTCTCTGTCTCTACTGATCATCTTGAAAATTAACTCTACTCCTTGAAACAATCTGTCGAAAGTCCTTAGCCTCCTCTGTTGTTTGTATATCATCAGGTACTGCAATGTCCTCATCATCATCATCATGGTATGATCCTCCTCCTCCCATTGAACTCCTCACTGTATCCTCAAGTTGTTCTTTTATTCTCTGCTTGTTAGCCTCCCTCTTCTTCTTTCCCCTCAAACTCTCACCAATCTCCCTAGCTACTTGCACAGGTACCATATGGCAACCTACAACATCTTTAGATCCTCCAGTCAGATGTTGTTTAAGTCTACTGGACCCACCTCCAAAAAACTGCATGTGACAATAGCTACATTGGGATTTTCTCTTATCCCCGTCAATTGGAGTGTCATGTAACCATGCAATGTCACCCCTATGCTGGCTGGCTGCCCTCTATTCTCTCTGCTCCCTTTGTCCCCTTTATTGACTACTTTCCCCTACCTTTTGCTTGCCCTTCGCACGTTGTCTTTCATGATCCACCATAATAATACTTGTTTACTACAATGTAAGTAAAACAAATAATTAAAAACTTAATGTAGAAACACTTCAATTGAAACTTTTAGAATACTAAAACAATTGTATAGCTATTTAATATTTTTCTCTAACCCTTATATTTTTCTCATAATTAAAAATAATTTTTTATATATAATTTTAATATAAATATTGACCTAACACAATAAAACCAAAAATTATTAAACATAATATATATCTAATGCATTTCAAAACATGTAGAAATTAGTTTCATATCTTTTCATGATTTTTCAAACCTAAAACTCATATTTTTCCTTATTTATTTATTTTTTTTATTTTAAATATTTTTCTTAATTTTTGAAAATAAAAATAATTATTTATGGGCAGAAATATAAGTTTGGCACCGTGAAGCCGTAGATCGGCCATTAGTGTCTAATATATATTTAATTGATCCCCATCTAAGTTATATTACCCCTAATTTTTTCCTATTTTAGTTGTAGAAAAATCAATTTTTAAAACCAAAAAATATAAAATATAAAATACATATGTAAAAAAAATTTCGACACCGTGAGGTTGTAGATCGGCCTCCGGTGTCTAACATATATAAATTTCATCACCATCCAACAACTCTAGTACATAGTATTTTCAAAAAAAATAATTTTAAAGGAAGAGGATTTACCTTAAATAGTGAAAAAAGGCTTGTAGGATGTGCTGAGATGAGCTTCCGATATGTTTTCCGACAACAATCCATCAACAAAGTGCTTGAATAATGCTTGGAGTCTTGGATTAGAGCTTGGAAGAGTGTAGGAAGAGGCAAAATGGTGGAATTTCTAAGCTATAGCCGGTCTTGGTTGAAATATCGACCAAAACCTGTGAAATATGTGAATATAAGGGACTGCTCACGTGACACTTTAAGTTAATTTTGATATTTCATCGATATCTCGTGAGTCCACGATATATCATCGATATCTCGTGAGTCCACGATATATCATCGATATATCACGAGATATCGACGAAATATTGTATTTTTCCATTTCAGTATGCTATCTCGTCTCGGACCACTTAAGATATACGAAATATGGCGATATTTCGGTGAAATATCGTGAGATTTTGTACCATGGTTTTGAGACGTGAATTGGGCATTTGTAACCCATTTGGGTGACAGTACACACTCTAAGATCATTAAAAAGTAGGCACAACTTGATCCCATATTGGCCATACCCAAAAAGCCAAAAATTTTGGTCTACTGGTTGACTGGTAAGCAGAAAAATTATTTATAAAACCGACTAAGAGGTCATTTTCTCACTTCCTTTGTTCGAGTTTTCAAGTCCTCTTCTCCTTCAAATCTTTCTTCTTACATTCTAGGGTAAATCCTTGCCAAAATCCCTTAGAATTTATTTAATCCAAGTTATAAATCACTTTCTTTCTCAATCTTTTCAAAACCCTAGCTTCTCAAATGGCTCCCTGAAAAGATCCATCAAGGAAGAGGAAAAAATCACAGGCTGAGAAAGAATCCACTTCATTCAATGAAGAACAATTTAGTTTGAAGGAGGCCTCAGTGTATTGACCGGTATATACCAAGAAGAAAGTTATCAATGAACATCATGTAAGCACTTCTCAACTTCATAATCTTCTTAGCTTTAATATTGCTACCTTCTTTGACCTTTTGGGATGGTAAACAATCCTATATCATGAAAACACTTCTTTTCCAAGTTGGTACAATACTTCTATTGCAACTTGAACGTGGAAGGCATGGGAGAAAATCTTACCAACACCTCTCTTGTGAAAGGAGTACCAATCTCCTTCAATATTGAAGAATTGGGAGAGATTCTAGACATTAGTCCCATTGGTGAATTTTGTAATATCTACCCACCAAAACTAATCATAAAGATTTCATGAATGAAGACACTACATATGGCTCAATTATTATAAACTTCTTGGGTGTCACCAAGAAGGTAACTATGATCCAGTTACAAGACCTTCCTATGGTTATCAGTCACATTATTTCCTACAACATATTGCCTAGAGGAGGACACTGCGATGCAATTAGCCCATTTCAAGCCTACCTTGTCTGGTGTATTGTTAGTTCTAACCAAGTGAACTTCCCTTACATCATAATGAGAACCATGGAGTCTACAGCCACCAGGATTACAAAGGAAATCTACCCTATGGTAGAATGCTAACAAAGGTATTCAAGTATTTCAATGTGGACTACTCTAATGAACGTCCTGATCCCATGCGTTGTGACATTGATGCCTCTGCTCTTAAGAAAATGGGCTTCCTACTTCAGTTGGACATGATCCTCCTCCTAGACAATCTAGAAGGAAACAAGCTACGTCAAGAGATGTTATCAGCAGTGATGATGAAGAGGACAAAAGTGAGGATGAGGATGAGGATGCTACTTACGTTCCTCCCAAACTTGTGAGATAACCTAGAGGGTGGGTGAATAGGTTATCACTAGTGGATTACGTTTCTTTTAAGCTTGTCCTTTGTTGAATGGTTTTCCACCGCTTTTTTGAGAAATTTCTAGAATTTTCTCGTGATCAAGGGCATCTCTTTTTCAGAAAAGGTTATATCGTCTTCTTCATCACTCTCACCGTCAGATATGTTCATTGTTTTTAAAGAAATGGATTTCTTCTTGGTTCCTTTATCTCTATGTATTTTCATCTTCATTTAACTTCACTTCATGAGTTAACAAAGAACCTAAGAGTTCATCCATACTTACCTTATCGAGATCCTTAGCCTTCTTGATAGTAGTTACCTTCGGTTTCTATTTGGGGATAATGATCTAAGGATCTTCCGCACATTCTTGGACTTGGTGTACACCTTACCTATGTAGGCAAGCTGCAGTTCATGGGATCATCTCCATGGTGCACGATGGGAAATGAATCAAAGGAAATTTATCTGGGTCAGCCCATGATCTCCCATAGGCACCTTAGGGCAATCCCATGGTTGCCCATGGGAAACCTAGGGAATCCCTATCAGGGTTTGGTATAAAAATTTATTATCGAACCCTCTTAAAAATTTTGGGATCCACAAGAGAGAGAAAACTCATCTCTTTTCCATCCCATGGAAAGAGGGAACCATCCTATACACGAATGCGCAACAGAAAGAGATCGATTCGGGTTTCTTTCGCATCCCATGATTATCAAATATTTAAAATACTTAATGTAAATAAAATAAACATTAATATCTGCTAGCCTGTTGAGCCTCAAGTGTTGCTCTTCCTCCAGATAATGGTTCTTCCCCTAACGAGTCGATCAACCAAGCCCTAACTTAGATCCTCTTGATGCAAGTAGAAGATCCCCAAGCCAAACCAGAATTTCTTCTCAAATACTTGGATCCAATCCAAAAAAACTAGGTTTCCAAAACCCTAACCAGATCTCAAAACTCTAGAGAGGAAGAAATCAAAAGAGAAGAAGGTGAGAGGAGAGAGAGTGCCTACGATTTTTCCAGAGTGGGGCAGAAAAATTCGTCCAGCCTTGGATTGCTCTGGCTGTCCCCCTCTGGAGTATTTAAATAGGTGAGGCTCTAAAGAGCCTCCTCATTTCCAGTGAGAGTTTGACTCTCTCTCTCTCTCTCTCTCTCTCTCTCTCTCTCTCTCTCTCTCTCTCTCTCTCTCTCTCTCTCCTGTTTGACTTGAAACCCTGATGAGCTAAGTGATGGGATTCTAATTAGTGAAGAAGCAAAATTTAAAAGGAAATATTATAATTAATTAAATTAAACACTAATGGGCCTTAAATAAATAAATAGCATCAAGCTCATACTAGTTTAAAATAATTAATTAATAATTCATAAATCCCAGAAATACCCCTACATATCAAATATGCACTAACCCTCCACTAAACAACATCATCGTTATGGAATCTAGGGCATGTACACTACTGCCAAACCCAATTATGTGGTACATGTCCGTATCGGAGTGTCTGTATACATTATTAGAATCTGCAAAACTCGATTAAACTCTTTTATCAAATACATAATTATAAATTATCATTTTATGTGAAAATATGTTTCGCAAAAACCATTTAATAAAATGGTACATGATCTTTATTCAAATCTGACCATCCACAGACTAACTCCCCTTGATGTTCCTCAATCAAGCAGTGGAGACCATGTTGAATGACTCTTTCACTCACACAATATTTACGTATTCCCAGAATATCGGCTTTAGTTCTCTTGAACCGTAGTCATTGGTGAACTAAAGAATACGCTCACATTATGTAGTGGCAAGGCTCTCTCAGGTACTGGGTCTCGGTGACACATGTCGATTTCAAACCTACATCTGCCAGTAATACATGAAGGGAATCGACAAAATAAGATTCTTAGCCAATACACACATCAACATGTGAGCACTCGCATTTATACCCCAACATCATACATGTCTAGGCAAACCCAATGCGACGACCATATGATCAGGGCTGCCCAACCCAAACCCTAGTCATGACTACCAATTTAAAGTAAAACTTATGGACATACATTTCTTAAAAATTTTATATTACATGTGATCATATTAAACAAAAATGTATGAAATGTTTAATACATAATAAATCGGATCAAACCGATTGAACCGGGTTTGATAGACACACATATCCAACAACCTAAGCCCTTCAACTTGTTTATAATGTTAGTGAAATGCATAAACATAATGGAAATAGTTTCATTTTCTAACATTTTGAAAAGTTCATCTTTTGCACCAATTTGTCAATTTTGGATTCTTTGACTTATGAGGTTCCTTCATTAGTAACAATAAGTGTGTCCCAAATTTCTTTGGCAGTTTCACACATTGCCATCTTATTGAATTTACCTTTACTTAGTGCATACTGTGAAAATGTGATTGCATTAAAATTATATTAAATTTCCTCCTTTGCAATGGGAGTTAATTCAGATGTTTCTTTAGGTATGGTTATACCTTCCACATACTTGGAGGAGTTTAGTCCATGTTCGATGACATGCCATACATAAAGATTATGAGCATAGGTGAAGTTCCTAAATCTTATTTTCCAATAAGGAAAATTGTCTCCATTGAAGAGCAGTGGTCTAGACACATTTAGTCCATCAAGATTATTAGTAGGGAATGAATTCATGGATCTTTAAGACTCAAAATTTGAGCTCCTGCCTTGATACCAATTTTGAGATAACACATGCCATACATAAAGATTATGAGCACAGGTGAAGTTCCTAAATCTTATTTTCCAGTAAGGAAAATTGTCTCCATTGAAGAGCAGTGGTCTAGACACATTTAGCCCCGTCAAGATTATTAGTAGGGAATGAATTCATGGATCTTTAAGACTCAAAATTTGAGCTCCTGCCTTGATACCAATTTTGAGATAAGCTAGGGGGGATTAATAGTTTATCACTAGTGGAAAAAATGTTTATTTCACAAATCATTATTGTCTGTTCAAAAATTTTGTATTAACGATCATGTTTATTTTGAATTTCATCCTTCTCATTTTTTTTTCAAGGATCAAGTGTCTAAGGAAATTCTTCTCTCTGGATCGAGTAAAGGCAAGCTATATACTTTGCAAGCCCCACCATCGTCTCCTTCTCCTGAAATCTCTATTATTGAACGTACTTCCATCGATGGTTGGCATCACCGCCTTGGTCACCCTCATGAGAGTCTTCTTCGGTTTATGCTTAAGAATAATAAAATGTCGTGTTAGTCCACACGCTTGCAATTTGTTTTTCCGTCCTGCCAGTTAGGCATGGCTAGTTATCTTTCTTTACGTGAAACACACAGTCATAGTCTTTTCCCTTTGGATCTTATTCATAGTGATGTATGGAGTCCTTCCCCTCATTTTTCTAGGGACGGTTATAAATATTTTGTTATTTTCATTGATGATAATACCAATTTTTTTATTTTATTTTTTCCTTTAGCAAAGAAATCAGATGTGTTTCAAACTTTTATTTCTTTTCAATCTCTAGTTAAGCGTCAATTTTCCTGAAAGATTAAGGTCATTCAAACTAACTGGGGTGGCGAGTATCGCTCTCTCCCTACCTTTTTCAACAAATGTGGAGTCTCTCACCGTTTATCATGTCCCCATACCCATGAGCAACAAGGATTTGTGGAACATTGCCACCGACATATAGTTGAGACTGGCCTCACCCTCCTTGCTCATGCCTTAGTCCCCCTTCATTACTGGCATTTTACTTTCGATACGGTTGTCTATCTCATCAACCATATCCCCTCTCGTGCTTCTAATCGAATTTCTTCTTTTCAGCTCATTACCCACAAATGCCCTAATTACACCTTTTTGCAAATTTTTAGATGTTTCTGTTCTCCCCTCCTTCGACCTTACAATAGCCATAAATTGGATTATTGCTCCAAACCGTGTGTTTTTCTTTGTTACAGTCCCTCTCACACAGGTTATCGGTGTTTTGATCTCTCCACCAATCGCATGTATATAGCTCGCCACGTTAGGTTCGACAAGATGGTTTTTCCCTTTCAGTCCTCTTTCCCAAGTCCCCAACGACCAGTTCCCCCTCCCCCCCCCCCTGTCGGTTCCTTAGGGTATTCTTCCCACTCGATTGCCCTTACCTTTGCCAATCCTGCCCCCTCTACGCCACCCACACTACCCCTCCCGATTGCCTTTCCCAATCCCTCTCCTTGCAGCACCTCCGACGCCTTATCTTCCTCTCCTTCCCCTCCGGGTTGCACCCGCTCCTTGGTGGACCTTTACAACTCCAACCCCTTGGCTAACCCCCCTACCCACAACCATCCCATGCGCCTTCAGTCCAGCCCATCCCATACTTTGGCTGCCACTACTGCCTCTCTACTCATCGAGCCTACCTGCTTCTCTCAAGCCTGCAAATCTCCTGAGTGGCGGGCAACAATGTCGAAGGAATTTAATGCTTTACTTAAAAATGGGACATTGGTCTTTGGTTGCCTCGATCTTCGCACATGAATTTAGTTGGGTGCAAATAATTATACAGAATCAAGCGCAAGGCTGATGGCTCCCTTGAGCGTTACAAGGCTCTTCTAGTTGCAAAGGGGTTTCACAAACTTAAGGGTTTGAACTATACTGAGACTTTCAGCCCTATAGTGAAACCCAGCACTGTTCGCTATATTCTTGCAATCACCATTTCTCAAGGATGGGCCATTCGTCAGCTAGATGTTCACAACGCTTTTCTCCATGGTGTTCTTTCAGAGGAGGTCTATATGGTTTAGCCTCCTGGGTTTGGGGACTCCTCCAAACCTAATCATGTCTGTAAGTTGCATCGCTCTTTGTATGGTCTCAAACAAGCCCCCGGGCATGGTTCCATCGCCTTACCTGCTTCTTACTTCAGTTGGACTTCACCACCTCCCGTACGGATCCCTTTTTATTTATTTATTGCAAGGATTCATTATTGATCTATGTTCTCATTTATGTGGATGACATCATAGTTACTAGCAACAGCTCCAGTCAAATCACCATCCTTCTGTCCAAGCTGGCTGCCGAATTTTCTATCAAGGACCTTGGCCCTCTCAATTTTTTTCTTGGGCATTGAAGTGTTCTCTCATCCCAAGGGTATTCTTCTCTCACAAGGCCGTTACATTAAGGATCTTCTTACCTGTGCTGGTATGAGTTATTGTAAACCTATATCTACTCCAATGGCTAGCACTATCTCACCTTCTGATTCAGGGGGTGCTCATATGGATGATCCTCTAATCGTTCTTTGCAGGCTTTTCTAATTGGGTCGGTAGTGGCTCTAATTGACGTTCCATAGGTGCCTATGCAATTTTATTGGTCCCAATTTAATCTCGTGGAACTCTCGCAAGCAAAAAACTGTGGCTCCTAGTTCAACCAAGTCTGAGTATAAAGCGCTGGCGGATGCCTCAGCTGAATTAATTTGACTGGAGACTCTTTTTAAAGAAATTGGGTTCCCTCTCAATGGACCGCCTATCCTCTAGTGTGATAATATTGGTGCAACGTACCTATCTGCAAACCCAGTTTTTCATGCCCGCACTAAACACATTAAGATTGGTTTCCATTTTGTGCGGGAATGGGTTACCACCCTCCAACTCTCTGTTCAGTTTATTTCAGCCACATATCAAATTGTTGATGCTCTGACAAAGGCCATGTCCACCTCGCGGTTCCAATTTCTTTGTGACAAGCTGAAGGTTCACCATGTTGACCCTCCATCTTGAGGGTGTGTATTAACACATGTCATTCTTCACTCAACCGGATACAATATTTTGATTGAGTTTCCCAGTGAAACTCAATCTCATCTACATGGAAAGTCTATCACATGAGAATCCAACTCAATCTATATCACATGCAATCCTATTGTGTATGGCAAGTGTAATCGTCTAGGGTTCCCATGATAGAATTATAATCTCTTGTATATAAATATTGTCTCATTGAGACTAAATAATATGAATGAAAGACTATAATGCTGACTAAATCCAACAGGCCCCAAAATTGGGATTTAAGTAGGGAACTTTAATCAATACCTACCTAAAAAATGGGCCTCACTTGATTTGCCGCATGCCAGATATTTAGGTGATGGAGGAAACTATTACTAGGATAAGGCATGTTAGTTACGACTTGAATTTTGTTGACTTGAATACCACATATTCATCCATCCTTTTTGCAGGATTAAGCTCCTCTCCAGGGAACCCAGCATGCCCAGGGAACATCCAGCCGTTGGGCTGTGTCACACACATCCCTAGGCATGTACTGAGATGTGTGTGGCACAGGCCAACCCTTAGATGCCCCCTGAGTACTCCCTGGGTGTTGAGCTCCTTGGAGAGGAGCAGGATCCCCATTTGCATGGTTTTATCTCAATTTGCTTTTCCCACGTGGAGATAAAATGACACAAAAGTTGGTTGATAACTCATCTTTGATACTCTTGGGGTAACAATTGATAATGCAAGGGTACAAACCTTATCATGGTCCTAAAATTTTATTTTAATTTTAATACTGAGGACGAAAAATCCGTGCATGCTGCATGGCAAAAGAGTAATCGACTCAGTATACTGTCCATAAAGAGGTCTACATCGGAACACCTAAAAAATGGTCTGCCTGACCAATGTACTGTTAGGGAATTGCTAGATGCAATTTCTAAGAGATACAGAGTTTGATCGAATGCTGAGATTGGGACACTTCTGCAAGAGCTAGTTAATATGGAATATGATGGTTCTGGGGGTGTTAGGGATTATATTATTAGGATGGTTGATTACCAAACTATACTCAAGGCCTTGAACATTCCTCTTCCTGATGCCCTAATTGTCCTTCAAGCCTTGAATACCCTACCTTCTAAATTTGGCATCATTCAAACCAACTACATTTCCCAAGATGGAGTCTGGAGTATTAATAACCTTATTCCTAGGGTTGTGTTTGAGAAAGAGAAACTAAAGAAACACAAAAAAATATACTGCCTTGTTGCTTCCAAAAGACCCTTACCTAAAGAACGGTCTTTAACATTGTGGCATAAGAGGCTAGGTCATATTTCTAAGGTAAGAGTGGAAAAGCTGATAAAATTTGACATCCTACCTACTCTCGAAAGTAATCTAAAAACTTATGTAGACTGTTGTAAGGGAAAGATGACCAAAATAAAGAAGAAATTTACAGTCCGTAGTTCTAACCTGTTGAAGGTCATTCACACTAACATCAGAGGTCCCTATTCAGCCACATTGTGTAAAAAAATTTATCTCATCACTTTTACAGACGACTATTCCCGACATGGCTATCTGTACTTAATTAAAGAAAAGTTTGAATCTCTTGATAAGTTCAAGATTTTAAGGACTGAAGTTGAGAAATAGTTAGGAAAAGTTATTAAAATTGTTAGATCTGATCATTGGGGTGAATATTATGGCAGACATGGCAATGCTGGACAGCTTAAGGGCTCATTTCCCAAATACCTAGAGGACTCTGGAATGGTTAGTCAGTTTACTATGCCAGGAAGTCCTTAACAAAATGGGGTCGCCGAAAGGCGTAACCGCATCCTTATGGACATGGTGAGGAGTATGGTTAGTAAGATAAATTTACTTAAGTTCTTATAGGGAGAGGCCTTGAAAATTGCTCTTTATATCCTTAACCATGTACCTACTAAAGCCGTTCCTCTTACCCCTTTTGAGTGGTGGACCAGCCATAAACCCAGTTTAAACCATCTAAGAGTTTGGGGGTGCCCTGCAGAAGTGAATTTATATGATCCGAATTTAAACAAGTTGGATCCCAAGACTACTCGTTGCTACTTTGTCAGCTACCCAGATCATCCGATGGGATATAAATTTTATAATCCTTGCGGAGGTGCTAGGATTGTGGACTCACAGACAGCAAAGTTTCTGGAATTTGATATGGCAAAAAAGAATGATTGTTCTCAGACTGTTCAAGATAGTCACATGGTTGGTACATCAGTGCATGTTCTTCTACCTATTCAGGCTAATGTGTGGCATACTACGCCATTGGTTACACCTGCTGGAGTTCAGGAGCCCGATATTGATACAATCCCTGACATTCGTATAGCACCTGATGAGATTCCTCTTATTCAGGATGCGGTTGAGGATCCTATCATTGATGCAGTTCCAACTGAGATTCCTCAGATTCAGGTTGAGGCAATGGTAGCACCATTATGGAGATCCATCAAGGAGAGAAAGCCAGTTATACCATCTATCTATAAGGTCTATCTAGGAGAACATGACTATGATATTGGTTGTGTGGTTGATCCAGTTACTTATTCGGGCGCTGTTTCTAGTCTTCAGTCAGATTTATGATTAGATACGATAAGAGATGAGATACAATCGATGAAACATAATGATGTTTGGGAGCTTGTTGATGTACCTAAAGGTTGTAAGCCCATTGGTTGCAAATGGGTGTATAAAACCAAATGGGATTCCAAAGAAAAAGTTGAGAGGTTTAAAGTCAGACTGATAGCCAAGGGATTCACTCAGAGAGAGGGAGTAAACTATAACGGGACCTTTTCTCCAGTCTCTTCGAAGGATTCTTTCAGGGTGATCATGGCATTGGTAGCTCATTTTGATATGGAGCTACATCAGATGGATATTAAAACTGCCTTTCTCAATGGCAATCTTGATGAGGAGGTCCATATGATTCAACCTGAGAGTTTTGCAGTGGATGGTTCAGATCATCTTGTGTGTAGACTCAAGAAGTCTATCTACGGTCTTAAACAAGCTTCTAGGCAGTGGTATCTGAAGTTCGACAGTGTTGTGACTTCATTCGGTTTTGTGGAAAACAAAGTGGAACAGTGTATATATCACAAGGTCAATGGGAGCAAATTCTATTTTCTTATTCTTTATGTGGATGACATCCTGCTTGCAAGCAGTGACCTAGGAATGTTGCATAATACAAAGCAACTATTATCTAGAAAATTTAACATGAAGGACCTTGGTGAGGCTTCTTTTGTCCTTGGCATTGAGATCCATAGGGATCGTTCTCGTCATTTACTAAGTCTTTCTCAGAAGGCTTATGTTGATCGTGCTCTGGAGAGGTTCAGTATGCTGGATTGCAAACCTAGGAATGTTCCTGTTCTCAAGGGTAACAAGCTGAGCTCAATACAGTGCCTAAAAAATGAAGTTGAGAGGGATGAAATGAAGAAGGTGCCTTATGCTAGTGCACTTGGTAGTATCATGTATACTCAGGTCTATACCAGACCGGATATTACTTTTGTGACGGAACTTCTTAGCAGGTATTAGTCAGATCCTAGTCTTAGCCACTGGGTTGCTGCCAAGAAAGTATTGAGGTACTTAAATGGAACAAGAGATATATGTTGTCTTACAAACACGTTCATGAACTTAACCTAGTGGGTTATACAGACTCCGACTTTGCTGGCTGTGAGGATGATAGAAAATCCATATCAGATTATGTTTTCTTGATGGCAGGAGGGGCAATATCATTGAAGAGTAAAAAGCAGACATTGGTGACCACTTCGATTATGCATGCAGAGTTTGTAACATGCTATGGGGCTGCTACTCAGGCTATTTGGCTCAGGAATCTCATAAAGGAGTTGACCATTGTAGATTTTGTGGATAGACCCAGTCAGATATACAGTGATAACAGCTCTACAGTGTTGGTTATAAACAACAACAAAGGACTTAGAGGATCTAAACACATGGAAGTCAAGTATTTGACCATAAAGGAGACAGTAAAGAAAGGAGACATTGCAGTGGAGCATATTGGTACAGATGATATGGTTGCAGATCCCCTAAACAAAGGTCTTTGCCCTTGTGTTTTTGAGAGACATGTCATGAGCATGGGCTTAGTTGCATCATGGGATGCGGTTGGTTAGTGGGAGTTTGTTTTATTTTGTTTCATTGTAATTTAATTTTTTTTTCATCTATATTTTTACCTTATGGTAAACTTTGGTTTATATATATCAGTTGTCATTGCATGCAGTTTTTTTTAAACACATGGGTGTTTTATTTATTGACATGATGTATATATTTCTGGTTTTAAAGTCTTAAGAAATGTATTAACCTTAAGCAAGGCTGGGGCATTAAGTTATTAGCCTAAAGGTATGTCTTGTAACACACAAAGTAAAACTCGAGTTATTCAAAATGAGACATACAGATTCGTTGGAATCATAAAGATTATTTCTATAGTGAGTCCTTGCCACTTAAAGAAGAGAAATTTTGGACTGACAAATGGATAATACATAAGGAATCACTATGTGAGTATTATCTTGTTGCCACACTACCACATTACATCCATGTTAGTAAAGTTGAGGGCTCTCGTGACCATGGAAGGTTTTGTGTCGCTTGATCATAGATGCAGTAACCGCTATGATTTGGTCATTGGGTTATATTAAGAATCCTATGTGGACTAGCTTTAGTGTGGGCAGATAGATTCCTATTGGAAATGTGATGAGTCAGGCCATATAGGAATTACTATATAAAGAGAGCTAGGTCCCCCCTCTACCCATCACAACTAATTATTCTCAATCTCTATTGAGGAGTGCATTTTGGACAGAGAGGAAGATATTCGGTGTTCATCATCCCTGTGCATACGGTATTCTCATCAAGCCAGTTACTTAGGGAATAGAGGGGAAGCACCTAGATCTTGGTCTTTATTTTCCACTGCGATCATCATCACTATGGATGCGAAATAAGGTTAGTGATTCTATCCTTGTTTTCTATTTATTTGATTATTTTCTTGAACGCCCTATGGAGATCTTGGATTTTGGGGTTTTATCCCTATTCGGATCAAATTAATATAACATCACTATCATTCTATTCACCCTACAATGCAATGTAAAGCTAAAAGCTCTCGGAGCCTTAATCGTATCATGCCAGTCCCAAGACTGGTTATTGTAAACATCAAGAAACAAATCATCCTTGGATCCACCCATTATGTTAGAATTTTGGCCATTAATCCGCTTCGGCAGCATACCCAAGTCATCCACTCTTCTCTTCTGGCAGTCCTTGACAAGGGACAGAGAATCAAAATCCACCAACTCATCTTCTGACTGAATAGAACCATCCTCGTCAGATGTCAAAGATTTTGATGTATCATCCTCCTCTTCCAACTCCTCTTCATCCTCCTCCAACTAGCTCACTGTATTTACCTCATCCACATAATGGAGGTCCTTACCCGACTTGGGAAAAGAAACATGCCTATCTAGATTTAGAATTCTGCCTGTAAGGCGCCAAAGAGCCTTGGATGTGCCATACGTACGATCAACCAGGTTTGATCCCAATGCCTCATCCCCATTATTTTCCTTTTCCACGTGAACCGTATCATGCATTGTCTCATGGAAATCTTCCTGACCATGTATTGCATCTACACATTGAGAGACAAAATTCATTTCTTGGTTTCCCAAATTTGAACGTAGCCCAGCATAAACAAGGATCTTAAAACCAAAGATCCACCCACCTCACCAATCTGCATGGGTTCTTTTCCTGGATCACTATCCTTCTCTCCATTATTCTCAGCGGCCAAATTCGTCTCTACAACACCATGAAGCTCCTTAGCATCAACGGGGTCCCCTAGGAGTCTTTGTGGAGAGTTGCATTATGTCATTCAGACACATAAGGAGGCCTTCTCCTACAGTTTTCGATGAAGTGCCTTATCTTTAAACACCCTTGACAAAATGATGGCTTCTTTTCATAGACTACCTTTTGGAAAAATCCATTAGACCTACATCCAATCCAAATCCGCTCCGGGTGGTGATCACGCAAATCCAATTCAACATAGGCCCTGGCTGCCACAGTTCTGAAACAACCAATAGTAGTACCATCCACTCTAATAACTTTGCCCACTGCACCAGCAACGGAGGTAAAATAATTCCATTGGTAGAAGTTCACAGGCAGATTAAGGAACGAAACCTAAACCGGCACGATTGGTGATTTTGTCCCAGGTTTGAAGTTGTGAGTCCACATGAAGAATCTAAATAAGAAACCTTTAACGTGAATCTACTCCTTTAACCACACCTTGACAAAATCATATTTATCCACACAATGAAGAAGAAGGTGTCGTTGATCGAGACTTGAGATAGCAACATCTGCAGCCATATGAGAGGTGGTCATTAAACATGCCTTAACATCAAATATCGACGGCCGACCATAAGCGCATTTTGCACTCAGGGAAAAATTAAAGGAAACATCCGATTGCAACACTTATTCTTAGGTGAAGAACATCATAAGACATCCCAAATGAGAACAGGGTTTCTTGGCAGGTGTAAATTCACCTAGAGGGGAGTGAATAGGTGAAGCTAGTGGAAATAGTGTAAAAATAAAACAATTGATAAAACAAAGCAAATAAATTACGAAAGTAACACAATCATTTTATAGTGGTTCAACCAATTATGCTTACGTCCACTCCTCTCACCTTAGAGAGAATTCCACTAAAAAGAATCTTGAGAATGAGCAAGAGAACTCGTACAACTCTTGATTAGGGGCAAGAGGAATTACACCACCAACTACTCTTGATTGATGAGCAAGAGGACTCAACACATTTAACTACTCTTGATTTCGAGCAAGAGGACTCACAACATATAATAAAGAGAACTTTACTAAGTAAGGATTACCTCAACCTTAGTGAATGTGTAGCTAACTTCCACTTTGAAGCTTCAATGCTAAGTGAATATAATTAGCTAAAGAGAAAAATGAACTTGAATGCTTTGATGAATGAATGCTTCAACACTTTGAATGTTCAAGTTCGAATGCCTTTGCGATGCTTTTGATTAGTCTTGATTGATTGTCATTAGTCCAAATGAGCTTACCTATTTATAGGCAAAGGTGCTCAAAGCATCTAAGGTTCATTGCCATTTTAGGATATAATTTAGTCCTAATCCGGTATGCCGTTTTCCAATTCGGTATGCCGGATCATGGAATCTAAACATTGTCAAATGGCTAATTCCCAACAGACATATTGTAATTCGGTATGTTGGATCTGATTCGGTATGTCGGATTCTCAATTCGGTATGCCGAATCAGATGCAGCACATTCCGGTTGCTCTCTGTGAGCAAACCCTGAGATTGCAAACAAACAGGTCAGTATGGATTCGGCATGCCGGATTAGGATTCGATATGTCGGATCAGCTGATTTTGCTGAAAATGGCTAAGTCCATGTTTGGACAAGTGTGGGGCCATTAGCTTAGGTTAGGTCCATGTAAAAACACCTCCTAGGGTTACTCTACATGTATGCATGCGTGAGTGTGTGCATTACAAATGGACTTAAACTTTAACTACATCTTAATACAAAAAACATTGAACACATGCTTATAAAAACTCTTGTATTTGAGATGCTTGATCATGGTCTTTGAACATAGTCCTTCTCTCAGTCTTTTTCTTCACACCATACTTTGATACTTTGTCTAGGTTTAATAATGTTGTGAAAGCTCCCCCTTACTTGATGCTTATTTCTTGTAAGGTGTCTATACAGTAAAACACAAGTTAGTTCAACTAACTTATTTGTATCATCAAAACCATATAAGGTGATGTGTGGATTTTACCTCAACAGCAAGCACCTCTGCAGGTTGAAACGATAAAGACTTTGACACCATAGACGCATTAGAGGGGCCATTGACTCCATTGTAGTTGGATAAAGTAGCAAAACTAGGATTAGGAGGGCGATCCTCCCTGGGAGGATCCCCCATGCAAGAAGAGAAGTCGAACGGCTAGGGCTTCCAATGAAAAAATCTTATGCTAACGTGCACCTATAGAGTAAAATTTTTTCTAACGTGCACCCCCAAATGAGTTCTGGCTTTCCGAAAGACATTCCGCATGTTTGAATACCAACTACACGAGACTTGATTTTAGGCCTAATATAATTAAACAATTAAAATTATTTTTCCAATGCACTTCCTAATGAACCCTCTTTTAATTGGTATCAAAGCTATCCTTTTGAAGATAGGGTTCGGATTTGAAGTAGAATCACTTGATTGAGATCATTGATTCAGATCTATGTTTTCTTTAATTAGCTTTGTTTTTATACTTTTTTGTTTATTTAGACAAACAAAGCTTTACTGATAAGAATGTGTGGAATTAAGCTAATTCGTGCTACATGTTAAGGACTGGGCCCTCCGGGTAAGAGATTCCACCAAACTGTTCTCCCTTGGAGTAAAAACAAAAGTATATGATTCCAAACTTGATGCCAGATACGTGATATATTTTAAATGATAGGGATGACTGAAATTGGTGGATTGGTTCGATCGCCATTGAGTAGTGAAATCAGTACTTTGTTTTCAGATTCAACAATCAAATGGTCCAAACTATCTTCAAT
Organism: Telopea speciosissima; assembly: GCF_018873765.1. Taxonomy (NCBI): domain Eukaryota; kingdom Viridiplantae; phylum Streptophyta; class Magnoliopsida; order Proteales; family Proteaceae; genus Telopea; species Telopea speciosissima. Next base: position 29,169,392 of record NC_057919.1, on the reverse strand, counting down.
AGCTTGAAGGACGCTTATCCAAATTGCCAATGCTTCACCGATGAGAATAATTATGAACATAGCCAGTTCGAACGTTGCATGTAATGATCTGCCATAGTTATCCCCGAAAATAAATCCAAAACCCCAAAAGAGCTACTAGGTACCATAAATTCATCACAATTAAACTTCAAACAGCCTCTTATGGGAGGCTCCTATGATGAAACTTGTAATGGAGTGCTATCAAACGTGGTGGCAATTGGATGGAGAGTGTATGATTCTTGGTACTTAGTAAAGGCCTGATGGGCTTGATCAATAATGTGTTCGGGAGACCATGAATGCTTTTTGAAAACAAAAACATTATGAGCCCGCCAAATCTACCATGCAATGAAGCTGCAAATATAAGTGGTATCCTCGTACCCAAAAAAAATATATAAGTGGTATACCTATACATTCTCTTCCCATGGACTCTCAAAGCCTCCCAAATCTTCACCCAAAGGTGTATAATGGGTGTAGTTAAAACTGGTGCAATATAAGATAATGTACTACCAAACCACACCACCCTCGCGCAAGGGCATGCAAAAAGGACATGATCAATAGTTTCCATAGTCTCTCCACATTTTACACCTTCCACCTCCAATGGAATTTTTCGATGGGATAAAGCTTTCGTCGTTGCTCGTCCATACACACATACAAGCCAAAAGAACGATCTAATTTTGGAAGAGTATGATAGGACCATATTTTCTTCCATACCACCAACGGCATTGCTCTTATTGATGATGAAGGATAATGCTAGAGACGAAGCATCAATCATACTATTAGCACATATAACATTATAAGCGGACTTCACACTATGGCATCCATTTGGGGCTTCTCCCCAGATTAAGGTATCATCCCTTGGAAATAATAGATGAATTTCAAGGATTGCCTTAATGTCATTTGGGTGAAGGTAGGATTCCATAAGATGGACCTCCAACACTTATTATCCGCATCAATAAGATCAGATACAAAATGAAATGGACATGTATTTGGGTGAGGTTGTTGTAGCTTGAAGTTGGATAGGATTGGAACCTATTGGTCGTTCTAAATATTGATTTGGTCCCCTTCCCCCCCCCCTCTATCACACTATAGCTTTGTTTGTTTCCTTATTTTATGGGAAATAGAGGGCAATATGAAAGGACAAACCAAGTGGGTGGTATGTAGAGCATTTTTTCAAAGTATAATATCACATATAATAAGAGTTTCGAGTAAGTTACACGGTCATAGTTAAAAACTTTCATTTTTCTTTTCAAAGCTGATTTCATTTCCCTACCCTTCCTTTTACTTGCAACTAAACAGAGGCTACAAGTATGTTGATTAAATCGTTATACAACTGAACATCCTTCTTATCTATCAAAATTTTCAATTGACTAAACACTCTTATCGATCAAATATTGAAAGTCAAGCCTTCTTACGGAACATCCTTAATTGTTGATCAATCCTACCTAATCGATCAATTAGAGGACTGACTAAATAAGATGTTTTTTATAGTGTACATTAAAAAGGGTGTACCCAGTGCACTAGGCTCCCGCCACTACGGGGTGTGGGGAGGGTCATAATGGGGTCATAATGTACACAACCTTACACCTAATTTCATAGAGAGTTTGTTTCTAGACTCGAAGCAGTGACCAATTGGTCAAAATGAAGTAACCTTACCATTGCACTAAGACCCGCCCGCTAATGCAAAAAAAAATACATTGAAAACGTACCCAAAATGGAGATCTTTCACGAATATCATTAAAGGCTCCTCAGTCAAACAGTTTGACTCAAACTGCCGAAATAAAGAAAACTTACCAAACAGATAGTAACGCCCCAAGTAAATTTAGCTAGACCATCTTCACTTTAACTCGTATATACCAAAACCAAAACTATATTTATTACACCATTGTTAACATTAAGACTGCACTATTATATATGTTAGAGAAGGTTCAGATGTTCAAACACTAAAAAAGACATGGAGAACCCTAAGCAAGAGTTTGTGTACGATGCTTGTTTGAGAAATCATGCAGCAAACTTTGGTGGCCATGCCACAGACGGATGTCGAGCATTTTTCCCAACCGCTGGTGGCTCCCATTGTGAGGCATGTGAGTGCCACCAGAAGAAAGTTGTGGTAGGAAGTGGTTTTGGTGATGATAGGAAGGGAGAGAGTAGCAGTCACACTGTGAAGGTTAAAACAGAGGAGATCAAAGTGAGTGAGGATAGTGAGGAGGAGGAGGAGAAGAAGCAGTTACAGCAGCTCATGGTAGCGGAGCAGCTACAGCAGCAACATAAGGATCAAGTGGTGGTGCAGATGAGTAAGGGGAGGAGGCCAAGGACAAAGTTCACGGAGGAGCAGAGGCTTTGGATGTTTGCATTTGCAAAAAGTCTTGGTTGGAGAATGCAGAGAAATAGGTGGGATGAGATCAACCAGTTCTGTCAACAAATTGGGGTGTCCAGGCATGTTTTCAAGGTTTGGATCCACAACCATAAGAATCGTTGATATTTTCATTTGGGTTGGGTTCAAGCTGGTGATTTAGGTAGTTGGGGATAGGGTACACTTGTTTTCCCAAGTGGACAATCGTATCAATAATCTACCCCATGGCAAATATGGCATCTAGTATATAACTTTTTTCGTTTTTCTATGTAGTGTCAATGTTGCTTTGTTCGGTAGCCTACATGTAGGCTTATATAGTCATGTCCTGTTTCTTTCCATTTTAGGTTCTTCTTTGCAAAAAGTTTAGCTCTTTTTTTCTCTCCATCCCCTCCCCCTCCATCTCCCCCCCCATAAGAAAAAAAAAATTAAAAAAAAAACCTCAATCATTAAACTAGATCTTGGTCTACTCCCTAATTATGGTGTTCATTTTGTTCCGTAATTATCACTTAAAAGAGCTATATTGAGTTCTTAAGTGATATTCTATTATTTTAATTAGTTGTTAAATAATCCAATCCAAATATTTTGATTCCAGTGAATATTAGTAGGGAAGAATCTACAATTCACTCCCAACTATAATGGGGTCTGTTCTTTCTTTTTTGAGAGAAAGAGCAATGGCAGTGCAGATGACAGAATCATTCATGTGGGACCCACATAGTTAGAATAGAAGAGAGAAAATAATAAAGAATCCTATGTGAGAGAGAAATAGCGAATGGACATGCATCTGGGCGAGGGTGTTGTAGCTTGAAGTCGGGTAGGTTTGGAACCCATTGATCATCCCAAATATTGACTTGGTCCCTTTCCCCTTTCACACTATAGCTTTGTTTGTATGCTTGAATCAATGTATAATTTCTTGTGGGCATTGTGGAGTATTTTTTGGGATGTTTTGTTTCCTTTTTATGGGTTACATTAATGGGCAGACTCAGTGGGTGCCATGTAGAGAATTTTCACAAAGTATAATACCACATATGGTAAGAGTTCTGAGTAAGTTACACTGTCATAGTTACTAAACTTTCATTTTTCTTGTCAAAGCTAATTTCACTTCCCTACCCTTCCTTTTACTTGCAGCATGTATGATGATTTCATTTGAAAAAATCATTATACAATTAGACATTCTTCTTATCTATCAAAGTTTTCAATTGACCAAACACTCTTAACGATAAAAGATTGAAAATCAGGCCCTCTTACAGAACAACATACGTAATTGTTGATGAATCCTACTTGATTGATCAATCAGAGGACTGACTAAATATGATGTTTTATAAAATATAAATTAAAAAGGGTGTACCTAGTGCACAAGGCTTGTGGGTTCTGGGGAGGGTCATAAGGTCCGCAAGCTTACCCATGCTTTTATAGAGCGGCTGTTTTTAGACTTGAACCCATGACCACTTGGTCACATTGGAGCAACCTTACCGTTCCACCAAGGCCTGCCCTCTAAAAAAACAAAAAAAATGCATTTAAAACGTGCCCAAAATGAAGATCTTTAAAGAATATCTTTAAAGGCTCCTAAGTCAAACAGTTTGACTCAAACTATCGAAATAAAGAAAACTTACCAAACAGATAAGCATTAACATGGAGGTGACGAATTGGCTGATGGATAATGCTAAACATCCGTGGCCTTGGGAACTTTTCCATTTACTATATGATATTAGACTTTATTTTCTTCTTATGGGTCTATAACTATTATTAAGCAACCAAAATCTCTTATCTTGCCATCTCTTAGGTTGGCACAACACTTCGGCACTTTGTATGTTAGATTTGTTGGATTTTATTTTAATCTAATTAGTTTTTTATGTTCATAAAAAAAATGCCCAAAGTAAATTTAACCATACCTTCTTAACTTTAACTCCTACAAGCTAAAGCCAAAACTGTATTTATTACACCATTGTTATCACTAAGACTGCATTATTATATATGTAAGAGAAGGTTCAGATATTTGAACACTAAAAAAAAATGTAGAACCCCAAGCAAGAGTGTGTGTACGGTGGCTACATTAGAAATCATTCAGCAAAGCTTGGCGGCCATGCCACAAATGGTTGTCAAGTATTCTTCCCAACCGTTAGTGGCTCCCAATGTGGAGCATGTGAGTGCCACCAAAACTTCCACCAGAAGATAGTTGTGGTAGGCAGCGGTTGTGGTGATGATAAGAAGGGAGAGAGTAACAGTCACACTATGAAGGTTAAAATAGAGGAGGTGGAAGTGAGTGAGGACAGTGAGGAGGAGGAGAAGAAGTTGCAGAGCTCATGGTAGAAGAGCATCTACGGCAACAACAAAAGGATCCAGTGGTGGAGCAGATGAGCAAGGAAAGAAGGAAGTTCACGGAGGAGCAGAGGCATTAGATGTCTGCATTTGCAACAAGGCTTGGGTGGAGAATGCAAAGAAATTTGTGGCATGATATCAACAAGTTTTGTTAGTAAATTGGGGTGTCCAGGTATGTTCTCAAGGTCTGGCTCCACAACCATAAGAATCATTGATGATTTTCATTTGGGTCCGGTTCAGGTTGGTCATTTGGGTAGTTGGGGGTAGGGTACACTTTTTTTTCCAAGTGGGCAGCCGTATCATAGTCTGCCCCATGGTAGATATGGTGTCTTGTATATAACTTTTTCGTTTTTTCTATGCAGAGTCAGTGTTGTTTTATTTGGTAGCCTGCATGTAAGCTTGTATAGCCATGCCATGTTTCTTCCCATTTTTTATTCTTCTATGCAAAAGTTTAACTTCTTTTTTTCTCTCTCCCTCCCCTCCCCCTCCCCCTCCCCACCCCCCAACCAAAAACAAAACCTCAAATCTTTAAATTAGATCTTGATCTACTCTCTGATTATGGTCTCCATACTTAATTATTGTATTTTAATTAGTTGTTAAATAATTTAATCCAATTCTTTTGATTCCAATGAATAATAGTGCGGAAGAATCTACACCTCAATCCCATCTTTAATGGGGTATATTCTTTCATTTTAAAGAGAAAGAGTAATGGCGGTGCGGATGACAGAATCATTCACATGTTACCCATACAGTCAGAATAGAAGAGGGAAAATAATAAAGAATCCTATGTGAGAGAGAAATAGTACTCTTTTTTTTTTAAGACAGAAATAGTACTCTAGCGCAATGAAAAATGTTTTCACAAAATAGTGTAGCTCTCACTTCAACTTAGTGTGAGTCCCACTGTAAATGGAGGATTATTTCTATTGAGAGGATCTGTTAGTAACCAAGCTGGTTACAATAGATTTTGTAACGACTTTCTTTTTTTTTTTTTTTTACCATTATTCTTAAGAAATTACAATCTTTTAAAATGAGGATAATTTTGTAATTGGACTATCTTAAATTCAAAGCAAATTTAATTATGTAAATTCTCATTTGCAATTGCTAAAGACCAACCCTACACTTTCGTTCAATACTTCTGCAAATTACAATAAGAATGACTTGTTTGGGTCTTCATGACCATGGAGGAAGGAGATGGTGGTTGATTCTAAAAAGCCAACTCCTGTCAGCAGAGTAAGGAGATAAATGTCGATTCAAATGACCATAATGCCCTCTATTATATATCAAAATTTTCCACCTCCATCATTGTTTAATGAGTTTGTGAGAGGAATAGTCCCTCTCTGATGTTGTATTGTTGTTATGATGATTGCAACCACAGTGGAGACACCTGTGATGCTAAACCAGATGAAGGTGGGGTGGAGCTCAAACCCATTAATTTATGTATGAAATGTATCAAAAATCTTTAAAGATTGAGAATCATGTGTAGGGTTCTTAAATTACTTAAACCTAAAACCCAATTTAGCGTGACTATCAAAATCGGACTCATAGATTTATTAGGAACGAGGCTACAATTTAGCATTGGTAGGGTTCCTCTTTCTCACGTAAAATCAATGAGAATTCAAACACGCCATGTTAATTGGGAAGAATCAAATGATGCGAACGAATCTATAGGCCTATCACTTTCTATGGTGATATCTGATATATTAGCAAGACACGACTCGCCACGAAGCACCCCATTTTTTCAAACTTCTACTTTACTCCATTAACTCTCTATGAGACTCGAAGGAGTGGGGGACTTATGATATGTATAGGATCTGGTCTCTAATGATACCGTGACACGTGTAACAAGGCAAGCCAAAATACAACTTACAAGGTAAGTACCAGAGATCAAGTTGGACTGGGTTGGACCCTCAAGCACAGTCTCACACCAGAATCATGCGCAAGGAACTTTAAATGTGTACTATAAAGAACACGATCACTGACAACACCAGCTCAGCCACTGACAAATTTTGTTAATAGTTCCCGCCCTAATTCCTGGCCTGCTTAAGGAATACTTCACTCCAAGGCAAAGAGGACATTTTCGACGACATCATATAAATAAGGAAACTATGACCAGACAAAAGGTAAGAACAAGTAAGAGTAAGCACAGGTGGACTGCAATCTCTCTCTCTCTCTCTCTCTCTCTCTCTCTAAACTACATTCTCCATTGGAGGCTGGTCGTACAGCTTTGACACTGGCTTTCTGTATCCGACCCCCGATAACTGTTGTTTATCTCTAAGATCTGACTTAGGCATCAGAAGGTCTCACGGAGTTAGGTTTGGGCTACTCATCTGTTCTATCGATTAGTTTGGTTTCCATGTGTGCAGGTCTAAACCAGACCGTCGGAGGATCTCAACAACAATAGATTGGCGCCCGCCGTGGGGCCTGACCAGAAATTAGCCACAAAGCAGAGATCTATCAATCATGACAAGTAGGATCGACGAGAGAAAAATGAGGCTATGATCGAAGAACAAAAATCTTTCTCCGATGATGACTAATCAGTAGTTGGATGCTCAATTGCCGACGAACTCTCCAGACTATAGTGGTGACCATCACAACCACCAAGAAGAAGCTTTTCTCCACAATAGTGGAACAGATCCAAATGCTCCAGCTACTTAGAGTCAGTTTGCAGCTATGGAGCGAAGGATGGAACTGATGATGAAGATAATCCTGTAAAACAATGAGCAACTAGGAAGCAAGGGTCGCAATCCTCTAATTCATCAAAACCACCCCCAGGAGGAGGATAGCAAGTCAAACTCCAGCAAATCCGAACGGGATCACCCCACGCCTACTCGTGACCATCCAGATTGTGAAGATCAGCCAAATCAACATGAAAACATCCAACAACATCGCAACAACAAGTACCACACAGGAACAATTGGTGACAGGTTCATAAAGAAGAAATCGCCCTTAGGAGAACCTTGGAAGCAAAGAATCAACCAAACTTGGCTGACAAGGTCCAGGAATTACAGAAGAATGGAGTGGATTCAAAGAATCCAAAATCCTCGATTAAAGGAGTCCAACGATCTCAACTTCTCCATTGAGACGGCCATGTCTGATAAGATAATGAAAGCGTCGCTCCCTTAAGGTTTCAAGATGCTTTTGAATCCAAAATCCCCGATCGAAGGAGACCAATGATCTCAACTTCTCCACTGAGGCGGCCTTGTCTGATGAGATAATGAGAGCGTCGCTCCCTCAAGATTTCAAGATGTCGACAATCAAGAGTTATGATGGAACTATTGGACAAGTGTGTGTCCATCAAACCCAGTTCGGTCTGGTTCAACCTGGTTCACCTTTGTATTGAACATTTATACATTTTAGTTTAATATTGTCACATGCGATATAAATTTTTTGAGCATTATGTGTCCGTAAGTTATACTTAAAATGGTAGTCACGACTAGGGTTTGGGCCGGGCACCCTTATCATATGGTCATCGCATTGGGTATGCCTAGACATGTGATGTCAGGGTACGAATGCAAGTGCTCACATGTTTGATGTTTGCATTGGCGAAGAATCTACTTTGTTGATTCCCTCATGTATTACTGCCAGATGTAGGAAGGGATAGACATGTGTCACCGACACCCTGTACTTGAGGGAACCCTGTCACTACAAAGTGTGATCGCATTCTTTGGTTCATCAATGACTGAGACTCAAGCGAGTCAAAGCCGGTGTTTTGGGAATGCGTGAACACTTTGTGAGTGAAGGAGTTATCCAACACGGTCACCACTGTCCGATTGGGGAACACCAAGATAGAGACTGCTCGTGCATGGTCGGATCGAAATCGGATCCGCCACCATTTGGAAATGGTTTTGCAAAATTTATTTTACATAAAATGATACATTATGTATAGTTATTTCAAATAAAGTGTTTTATCGAGTTTTGCGGGACCCGATCGGATACACAGATGCTCTTATATGGACATGTACTATGGATTGGGGTTTGGCAGTACATGTGTACATGCCCTAGATTCCATAATGATGGTGTTGATTAGTGGGGGGGTTGTATATGATAAATTGTTATCATATAGGGAGTTATTTGGAATTTGCTAATTTAATTGGCTCTTTATTTAATTAATGGATTTGGTGCTAATTGTAATTATCCATTAATAATTAAATAAAGAATCTAATTAATACTTTCCCTATTAGATTCTGCTTCTTCATCTGTGTAGCACTTTGAGTTTAAACAGAACTGCTAGACTGAGAGAGAGAGAGTCAGACTCTCACTAGGGCTCTATTAAATCTATCTAGGATTTAATTAAACCCTATTATTATAAATAGGGGACCAAAAATACGCAGAAGAGAAGCTCTCCATGTTTTTGGAGCAGACACTCTCTCTCCTGCATTTTTGGTTTCTCTCTCTCCCTCTTGTGATCTCTCTTCTTCTTCTTGCTTCTTCTCTCACCTGTGTTTGAGAGTTAGGGTTTGTGAAACCCTAGATCTGTGCTGAGGAGCTTGAAGGCATCTGGGATTGGCGTGTAGAACCTTGGTAGCACCATTGGAGGTTCAGATCTGTTTGCTTGGAGCGCTCATTGGAGGAAGAACCACTGTTTATTGGAGGAGCAACACTTGAGGCTCACCAGGTTAGCAGTTCTTTATTAATTCCTTCTGTTCATTGATTATTAATATTCATGGGATGCGAAAGAAACTCGAATCGATTTATTTTCGCTGCGTATTCGAGTATGGGATGACCCCTCTTGCCATGTGATGACTAGAGATGTATTTTCTCTGTCCCTAATGTGTTCTATAATTACGTGGGACACATGAGGGAAGGAGAAACCCTAATAGGGATGCACCAAGGTTCTCATGGGCAACCATGGGAAACCCTAAAATTTATTAGGGGCACTCAAGGGACACCATGGGATACCCCAGGGCGTGCAATACCCTAATTGGTTTATAATTGGTTTCCCTAGGGAACCATGTTTTGATCCCTGGACCGTTGTTTGACCAACAGGAACTATAGACCCGATGGAGCACCTCAAAAACTTCAAAACCGTGATACTACTCCCTGGAGCTCCAAATCTGATCATGTGCAGAGCCTTCCCTGTCACACTTACTTCAGAAGCCAGAGCTTGGTTTGATCGCACCACATATATATAATGAATAAGAGGGAGGTTGTGCACAAGAGATTGCCATAACCCCTCTATATCCCTTGTCTCACGTTCTCTCTCCGTCACTCTCTAGCTCTCATCCTGCTCTCTCTCTCTCTCTCTCTCTCTCTCTCTCTCTCTCTCTCTCTCTCTCTCTCTCTCTCTCTCTCTCTCTCTCTCTCTGTGTTTTGATCCCGCATTTGTGTGCATGTGTATCATTTAGGGATTCTATCTTGTTCCCTTGGATTTGGAGTGTTGAATCTACATTGGAGAAACCTAACGAGTTCGTGGATCGTTGCGAAGCTTGTGACATCAGAGTTCATGTGGATCGACCCATAGGGCAATTGGATCCTTTTCACTGTGTGGGAAATCTACATTGAGGTAATCCTAAACCAATGTTGTTTCCATTGAACAGTAATAATAAAGTTGTAAAAGATGAAAGGTAAGCCCACATATAAACAAATTCCGGTAACACAAAATGAGGTTTGACTACTTTGGGGGAGGGATGTGTAAAATAGTAAAGAGGCCAGGGATCATAAATAAACTGTAATATGATAGTTGCCATTCCTGAACCATGATCATAGGTTTCTATGACTTGAAGGGAAGATTAAAGAACGACAAGATCCTGACTACCAAACATAAAAATGAGAGAATCATGATCAGTTTGGGCTATGGAATGTCTTTGTCTCCTTTAGCTCATCAACACAAACCTTAAACATTCATATATGGTATACTAGGCGGTTGTTCTCCACTACAAGCACATTTAGCTCTTATTTCTGTCTATAACATGACAACACCTAATCTACTGACAGCTGAAGACAATGGCCCAATCGGCGGGGGTCCACCACGCGGGCTCCACCTTGTCACCCTCTCTCCTTTGGTAGTAGGGGGAAAGATGAAAGAATATGATGTATGTCAGGAAGTCGCCACCTAAAGGAGGGTCTAGGACCCAAAAAAATGTAATGTAATGATTTGGGGGGACAAATGGTTCGTTGGTCTGGGTACGGGTCATGTTACGGTCCGGGGAACGTATTAGGCACCCCAGTCCACCCGGACTTGTCGGTCTTTCTATTGCTATGCTTAACAGGAATGAATAACATGATTGTGATGATGATGTGCAGTGCGAGAAGATAAGAAAGTAACGTACAAAGGAGGGTTAGGAGTCACATACCCGGAGGTTCGGCTGCAAAACCATGGTTAGTATACAAGAATGTAAAATAAAGGACTCAAAACCTATGGGACCTAAACACGAGTGATACTAAGCTAGCACGATTAGTGATGGAGATGAGTAATAAGGCTTGAAAGATGATGGAGATAAAAGAAATACAAATGATATGTAAGACATATGAAAACACATGATGGATGCAAGCATAGAGAATCTTACATTAATAATGATGAGATGCATGTAAATATATGCAAGAATACAATATAAGATACTTGGAGAACAACAACGAGGCATGAGTGATCACCATCTAGAGAGATGGGATCACTCGTCTCCGGAGATGCAAGGCAAAATAAAAGAGATAGATAATAAAAGAGTTAAATAAAGAAGAGAGAGGGGCCTACCTAGTTAGAAGAAAGTCAAAACAAGTATGTAGAGGTTTCCCTTTCGTAACTCAGGAGATTTATACATTGAGCAAGTTTAGCCGCTTGAAAGGCTTCTCTTGTCTCTTTGTACTTGAGTGCGTCGTTGTCAAGCCAAGATTGTTGGACTGATGTTTTCAAGTCTTGATCTTGAAGTCTCAAATGGGATTGTAGTGCTCAAGAGGTGAAGGGAATGGTATGCCTGAAAGCTCTTGAATGTAGACTAAGTATAGGCGTAGGGGAGCACTGTCTTTGAACAAAGCTCATAGAAGGTGCATGTATGGATTGTGTAACCAAGTAAGTGCAAGTAACCCTCCTCAACGTGAGAGAGGGTGTATTTATAGATGTAGAGGGGTGTGTGCACTCTGAAATTCATGTAGGGTTGGCTGGGTTGATCCGGATCATCCAACGGAGGTGTCTTTGCATCGACGGTGGGTGTAAAGTCAAGGTAAGTACCAATAGATGAGTGGCATGTGTTTTATTGCCTTAGGAAACATTTCTTGGGGCCTAAGGGAGCCAAAATATGGATCTCAGGTACCAAAAATAGGCTAGGATGCGAAAGGTATCGCAATCAGAGTAAAATATGACAAGTTTGGGCTTCTCAGATTTGCAGATATTCGACATTGAAACTGCCTGAGTCGATATCAAAGTGGGGTACGGTCGACATCAATTGGCTATCGATGAACAGGACTCGACATCGAGGATTGGTATTTGGGTTTCGATTGCCATTAATTGAATGTCGAAGTGAGATAGGTAGTAGAAGTACACTGTTCGACAGTGAGAGGGAATAGCTCGATGTCGATGGTTGGGGGGTTCAGTGTTGACTTGGGGCCTTTGAGTGTCGAATCAGGTTCTAGTGTCGACAAACATGGTTTGGACTGTTTGGACCAGGTTTTGGGCTGGGACAGGCTGGTTCCAAGGGGTCTGAGTCGAGGCTAGCCTTTCCATGGGTTCTTGGAGGATTGGAGGCTATGGATTGGACTCCGGCAAGGGGAATGGACGATTGGTATACAAATTTGAGTAGTGCACACTAACGCTACATCAATAGATACACTGGCTCTAGACCTTGGAGGATGCTCATCATCGTTACAAAAAACCTCCGAGGGAAGGACAAAATGAGGTGTCTACAACAACTATAGATCATATATGATAGATAGTGCATTCGAAAAACATATTATAATTGTGGTTCTGCCAAGTGTGGACTAAGTTATGCCATCTGGAAGTTAGCCCTGGGAAGATTAGTATGTTTTGTCAGACCGGGTCACCTTTTGTCAATCTAGGGAGTCCAAGAACTATGTCAATTTTTCTCTACATGATAAGCCAAGGATTTTCACCTAAGCCACACAAGCTAAGGATTTCCTTTCTTCATTACAGTAAGCTGCATAGGCTTCAATACAAATGCTTCTTTTACAAGTAGTAGTTGTACGTTGTAGCATAATAGCAACTTCTTCTTTCAAGCAGTAGCTTCACCTTATAGCGTAGTAGAGGCTTCTTTCTTCAAGCAAAAACTTACACATTAAGCTTAGATGATCACGAGATAGCCTTGATTTGATGTTCTTAATGTTGAAGCTCAAAACTTAAATATTATCAGTTCTTATTTTCAAATAACTCAGACTATGTATTTATAGGCAAACAAACTAGCCGTTAGAGTCAAGCTCAATTTCTCTTTCAACATTTCAATTTTCTTGTCATTTCCAAAAGAAATTATCTATTTGAGAATCACGCGTAAATCAAAATGGTTGGAAACATTAATCCATTTTAGTATTCAATATTCTTTTCATCTTTACCAAGAAAAACTAGTTGTTGGAGCTCCTCAATATCAGTGAAGATATTTAAAAGTTCTACTCAAGTGGTTATAGTCCAAGTCGTCATTAAAATATAAGTCAAGTTCCATTCAAATTTAAAACCAAGCAACATTGAATGTTCACGTACGGAAGACCGTACGACTGCCACAGAAGACCACGATTGTAAGGATTCAAGACTATCATTTTCTCACCATCCATCCTGAGATCACATAGTCTCATTATTCTTTGACATGCGTGGAGATGTCATGGAAAATCGTTAGATCCTTCTGCGGACTCAAACTTTTAAGTACGGTTATCCGTTCAAGGTGACTTATAAAATTTTTCATAATTTACCATTAGCTCAGTCGTCCATCTCTATTCACGGAAGACTGTGGACATCAGACTTAGACAACTTTCTAACTCAAACCACCTAGTTTCTTGGGTTTGTTCATTTAGGTTCTTTTCTTTGGGCTTTTTTCATCTTATGGATCATGTATATTAGGATTACAATGATATTTAAAATAAATACAAATCCTAATGACTAGGCTTGAAGGAATCTTCTTCTTAATGTAGCTTTTAGCTCTTTAATTCTTTAAGCTCACAAAAGACTGTCCCTTGTTCACGGAAGACCGTCTTTAGCAGTTCTTCATTCAATCAACATGCCTTGTTCTTTCTTCGAATGTACCTCAGTAGAAGCTTGGGTTACATCAAACTCTTAGTATATTAACACACAAGTTAGACACCTAAACACATATCACACAATGGTTTTCAAATTCAAAACATATAAACATAAATAGCACTTTCTAGATCCCACATCAAATACCATGGAAGTTAACCTAATGGCATAACCAACCTTGACATCTCTAAGACATATACAAAGTTCTTATTGTTGTAAAGTATACAAAGACCGATAATATTGTTGTCATTAAAAGATGTAAGTTGTACTCTGTAATTTTTTCTGCACATTTTTGGTAAATTAAAATATAAGAAGTCAAAAAGAGTGAGAATACCCATGTTACTTGCTTCGAGCAGCACCAAGTGCAATGGACAATCTTGTTTGCCAATCTAGTAATTATTATTTCGTTGCTTCCCCTATGGAAGAAAAATTTTAATCACAAAAACTATGAATAAGAATTAAAATCTACAAAAAGGCTTTGGCAGTTAATGGACTCATGTAAAGAGCCATTGGACATGAAGGGATAAACAAGAATCAATTGGTCACTTTCAGAATAATTGCGTAGAAAGGGAAACAAAATTCTCGTACTAAATAGATGAGAGAGGATTTCGCTGCAAAATAAGTTATATTAATGGATGTTAAACACCTCTGAACACATTAAGCATGATACTTGTAATCTTGGTTTAATCTCTGCGAAAAAGCTTTCCAAGAAAATTTGAATCGGGTCAATCCGATATCAGAGTGAAAAAGTTATGGCATAACCTTCATGCATGGTACATATGCTAAATGAAGTACTAAGTGTCTAACATAGTCAGGTTCAAGCCAGATTTGGGATCCGTACACTGTAGTTGGGTTGTCGGCTTCTTAATGAAAAATTAACCCTCCGAGTCTTTTGTACATAAAATAAAGAATTGGGTCTATCAGAGTTCGGACAAGGAAGATATGGCCATTTTCATAGATAATGCGTAATCTACCTGAATTTTTACATTGACGGGCTTCTGTGAATCATTGACAGACGTCCTTGAGGGATGCAATCCAAGGTAGTTATGTCAACACGTGAAGTTTTCAGTTCATCTGAATTTGGTTCGATTTTTGTGCATATTCCAAGAAGAATTAATTGGAGGATGGATATTTCTATAAAAGTTATATATTTTTAGTCTAATTTCAGATGAAAAAAAGAATCAGCCCAATTAGAGTTATATAGAGGGAGTTATACCATCTGAACTGATTGAGCAAAGGTCAATCTGCCAGACACGCATTGGTTTGAACCAAGTGGTTGGACCATGCACAGGATTGGGGCTTTTATTAGCCTATTTACTATTTTATTAGGGTTTTAATACCTAAATATTTTCAGCATACAAAGTGAAAAACAAAGGGTGAGAGCTGCCTCAAGTAGAAAAGAACAGAGAAAAGAAGGAGATCAGAGTTTCAAGAGGTGGAACCCTAGCTTACCAACCTTCGTGTTCCTTAATGGCTCCGAGCTTTTGTGTGGAGTTTTGGTGAAATGCCTTCACGAGACGTCACAAGGGTTTATGAAGAAGAGGAAGAAGATGGACGAGATAGTCTTTGATTGGAGACGTCCAATCTAAAACATCTCCTGAGGTTAATTACCCAATAACATAGGTAACCCAGCTTGACAAATTCCCATTGACTTTGTATTTGACTATAGTCTAGATGTTTGGGAAAATGCCTGAGTCAATATTTGTGATGTAATTAGAGGGAATTTGTATTTGATTGATCTTGTAATCGGGACAAATTATATAAGCCCATTTTATATTTGTAATCGAGATGTCCAGTGGGAGCCGGACAAAAAGGGGTTCTAGTTCCTTGGTAGTTATGGCTACCTAAAGCCAGGTGTTGTAGCACATTCACAGTTGTGCCTGTGTAAATTGGGTTTGTAGCCCTAGCCATTGTTGTAGCAACGGTGAATAGGGGTGGTAGTTCCTTGGTCATTTAGCAACTGAATTGTGATTGAGTATTGAGCAATATACAAATCCTAGTGAGGGCATTGCTCCTTTGATATAGGCACGCACTGCCGAACCATGATACATCTATCTCTATGGTTTGTTTATTATTTGAATATTGGAGTATGTGGTCTGCAGAGTGGGTGTGCACAACCTAGTATACTTGGTCATATTGTTGTTATTAGGTGAGTGTGCATATGAACTTGTGTAATTGATAAAAAGGTCAGGGCCAACCAATCTGTACTTGATAGTCGTGTGTATGTATGTGACTACGTTGTTGAGTAATTATTACGCCGACAAGTGAGTTGAGAAACAATCGAGTTGGATTGAGTTTTTTTGGGTCCCTAATTCACTCCCTCTCAATGACATTTTTTTTGGTGTATGTCAATGACACATTGGGACAAACATACCTACAACTATCCTTTGTTTTATTTTACTCCACGTCATAAAGTGAGTGGCATAAAAAGAGGTTACAACTCATTGTCACCATGCATGGTGACACAAAGATTATCCTTTATTTTAATGTATATTATTTAATACTTAATAGTATGTTTAAACTTTTTTTTGGGTAAAATAGTATGTTTAAACTAGGGGTGTCAATCGGGCGTGCTCAGTCGGGTTCAATGGGGCCTAGTCAGGCCTCACGGTGCTTAAAGCCTGCACCGTGATCACTCGTTTAAGTATTCAGCTCGGGCTTGGTAGGGCTCGGTCGGGCTTCAGGCTTTAAACCATGCAGCCCATTAAGTACCATCTTGCCACCTATTTTCTGTCTTTTCCCATTAAAATTGAACATTCCAACCGTTCGAACATGGTCAATTCATTAGAAATAGGTTGAAATAGTGCAACTCCTGCTCACTATGTCCCATGATATAAATTTAAGATAAAAAAATATTTTAAAAGTATACACAATACATCAGGCCCAGCCCAACAGAAAGTTAATGTCATAAAAATATACCTAATACATCAGGCCCAGCCCAAGAGAAAGTTAATGTCATAAACAGATTTGAGTCAATAAGTCAAACAAGGCCCAAGCCCATAGAAAATTTTGCAAGTTAAAGGGTTGGGCTAGGTCGGGCCTGGAATCAGTCGGGCTAGGATCCTCCACCTGGACTGGCCGGTTAGTAAACATGTTAGGCTTGAGCCCGACACGTTTGGTAAACGGGCCGGGCTTTAGTCGGTTGGGCTCGATCGGGTCTGCCAGGCCATGCCTGGAATTGACACCCCTAGTTTAAACTAACATATTGTTTGCTTATTTTGAATTTTAAATGGGTTTCTTTAAGTCTTAAGGCAAAGGGTTATATGTATGGTTGTGCATGGTGCACGGTCATACATATACCGTGTGATGGAAACAAAACCGGGATCAAAATGACCAAAACCCACCCCTTATTTGACAAATCGTTGATGTACGGAATATCCCATGCATCAACTCTGTCCTCGTACTTAATACACAATTAGAGTTTTTTTTTTTTTTTTTTTTTTTTTCAAATCTTTTTGTTTAATTGTTTTTAGTACTTATTAGTAGATATTTTTTCCATGAAATACTTGTTAGTAGGTTCGATATTGCATTTGCCAATAAAGATTTTGATCACACAAATATAGTGCGACAAAGATAACCTGAACAGGCTAATGAAACATTTTGGTACCAATATTGCATTGGATAAATTGCGACAGGTGAGCTGTGTCAGTTTATATTGAACTCCTACTGTTTCTGTCGTCAAAGAATGAACCTCTAGTAGTTTGTGGAAAATTAATGAAAGCAAAGAATCTCCGAGGAAATGTTATCGGAAAACTCTGATCTCAGTCCAGAAAGTGATGTGGTGATTCTTTGGCGGGCTGTTTCGCTTTCGAATCACGCCAGAATGACCTAAAAGTACATAAATCAGCGTCGTGGGCTTTGATTCCTGTAGAGCTCGTCGAGATCTTTGATTTGTTATGTATTTCAACATATGTTGCGTTTAGGTCCGAACCAGATCGAGTGGATCTCTTGGGTTTTTAGGGACAGTTTTGTACTTTAGAGTTAGGGTTGTCTTATAAAATGTTCTTATCTCTTTGAGAGAGATGTGAAATATGAGAGTTGGTAATTTTTGTTTCAAAGAAGTAGTGAAACCACTCTATAGCTCGGCCGTGGATGTAGCCTTCCTACTTGGGGGTGAACCACGTAAACTTATTGTCTTGTGTGATTGTGTGATTGTGTGATTGTTCTTCTCTTTCTCTTCGTTTTTCTTTTGCAAAATTGTCATTTTGGGCGTTGTTTTTCTAACTGGAAAATCTAACTACAGAAACTGAGATAAAGAGGAGAATAATATCCTCATGAATCATGTATATAAATGGACAAAATCACATAAATAGGAGCTTGACTCTAGTAAGAGTCAAATGATAGCTTTCAATGGCGAGGGATCTTTTTTTTGAGAATTGAAGAGCTTTAATGGGGGGTGGGATAGGGGATGGGGATAGTCCCCAAGGTGGTTTGAACTCATGACCTCTTATTTGAAGAGTTGGTCTTTTGCCAAATGAGCTGACCCCTTGGGGTAATGGTGAGGGATCTTATAGTACAAAAGATGTTATTAACCTTATACTGTCAGATATATCTACTAACAAATCAGCTACGCCAAGAAAGTAGGAAGAAAGGACTTAGAAGCTTTTCAACACATGTAGTCTGCTATAGTTTGAACAGGGTGAAGTGTTTTTTAATGGGATTTTCTTATTGACACTCTTCAAGGTGTCAAATAATTTGTAACCGTGCTATTTTACCTTTTTGGTATTACACACAATTATTTTAATCAGGTTAAATATTGTCATTTCACATATATACTCTGAAATATGTGTATAACAATGACACATTTTGATAATGACATAATGATAAATCAATTTCAAATTATTTTTAAAAATCATTTTATGCCCTTAACTTAAAGACCGAACTTTTGAGAATAAGACTAAAGTCAATTAAAGAAGGCGGTGTCAAGTTCTAAATACACCTACAGAGGTATCATTCAAACACGCCCCTTTTATACTATACTCCTTGCTAATCATCATCAGGCTCAGTAAAGTATTCGGGTTCTTCAGGCTTCTGTAAGGAAATATCAACGCCATTGATCTTCTGAGCTCCCATCTTCGAGTTTGTAGCAAACATTGAAGCTATAATTGTGACACCTAGGTTTTGTTTCAGTATAGAAGGACATGTAGTTGAAACATCACTAGTCTCTTCTCCTAATTCTCCTGTTCCAACAGCTCCTTGCTCAAGCATTAATGGATATGAACAAGATAAGGAGTAATCCTCCATGAAGAGGTCCTTTGCCATCTTCCTTCTCTTGTGTTGACGCCAAGCAGCCTGTATGAAGCAAGCAGCCCATGTCCTCCAATGGTGAGAATAGAAGCGAATAGTGTGTTGTAGCTTCTTACTGTGCAAGGGTCTGAACTGGTTTGCTACAAACTTGAGATCTTCTGCTTTCAAGGCAAATGCCTCCACTTCACTAAGTGCTTTGACAGTCCTTGTGGATGAAGGCAAGTTAAGAGTGGATTTATTAAGTAAAGCCCATTCAAGCAACTCCTCCCCACAAAAGTCACCTGGTCTTAAAGTAATGGAATTAAAGAAACCTATTCTCCCTCCATCAGTGGTGGAACTTTCCAGTCTCCCTCTTATGATAAAAAGCATCTCAGTTACTTTGTCACCTTCACGAACAATGTAGGTTCCTTTAGTGCTTAAGGAAGATACAAGACACTCACATATGGCATCAAGCAGCTGGTCATTCATCTGTGAGAAAAAAGGGACCTGCAAATTAGAGGAAATTAATAAGTAGACACAACTCTGGGACTAACTGTCCACCATGTATAAGGAAATAAAGTTGCTCCCTCAACTTATTACCACCAATTGGTTTTAGTGTAATGGTAAGCGCTTGATCCAAAAGATTAACAATAGATAGAAAGTTCGGTTGATAGGGATGATCATACCCGACAAACAAGGTCCAAACATAGGTGGCGTTGGATGTCTCGACGAATATCAATTGGTAAGGAACGGAGGATAGCTTCTTCATCAGCTCCTTGGGTAGCAAGCCACTTATATTGGTTATAATTCTCAACACGTTCTCGTAAATCCTGCGGGAGTTGGCGATGCCTCATCCATTCTTCTGTGTCCCTTTGTTTCAGTCTCCATTCATCAACCCTTCCAGTGATAGATGCCAAGTAGGTCTACACAAGAAAAGATAAAGTCAAAGCATATGTACAATAAATAAAAAAATGAATCGACAGTAACAAATGGATTTCTATTATTTTTTTGTTCTCAGGAATTTTAAAAAAAACAAACAGAGAAATAGAGAAACATAAAGTGTTATCATGCAAGGCCTAATAATGCCATAAAAATGAAAAGACAGCAATGACAAAGCCTGAGCAAGCAAAAGGAAATAAAGGATCGTGTTGAAAGAAACACCAAACAAAACATGAACAAAAACGAAAACAGAGCAAGATGACACGGAGATTTTGCATGGTTCACACACCAATATGGTGTGCTACATCCACGGGTGAAGCTGAAGCTATTTCACAATGTAAATCTGAGAAAGTTACAATGGAGATCTCTCAAGAAAATCCAAAAACGGCGATGCTACTCACTCTTATAAACCCTAAATCGAAAATCCCAAATCTCAGTCACTTTACAACAAAGAAAGTAAAGAATACAAATACTCCTCCATCTGATCAGGTCGCCACCAAAAAAGTTTCATTTGGGTCACCGCCAAAAAAAGGTGAAGCAGGTCATTCTTCGAAACGGGGTACAAGAATTCGAGATATACATAACAGATCGATCATGCATTGCCAAGACCATACCATAGTAAATTAAAAGTAAATAAATAACCAAATAGTCACTTAGAAAACTGAAAAATAATTCTAAGTAAATACCTGCATGTTTCCAATCAAATGGGCAAATAATACCAGACCAGCAAGTGCAACGAATATGGAAAATGATGTCTCCCCAAGAAAGGTGCTTGTTATCAAAACCTGCCCATAACAACTGAAAAAATAAGAAAATAAAATCAGATTAATATGGATCAAAATACTATTTGAATGAACATAAGATACCCAAAAGCAGTACTTTAATAATATTGCATTTCATGGCGAAGAACAATCTATTAGCTAGACATGGAATTTGCTTCACTTAATACAACCAACCACTTGGGTTTGATCTTCTTCCCTCCCCTGCCCCCCAAGCACGCCATTCTAACTCTTAAGGGTATGCATTTATTGAGAGCCACAAGAGGCCACCTCACGTTGAACCAGTTGGTTTTAAGATGGAAGCTTAAATGGTATCAGAGTAAGTACGTTGGGCCTCCCTCAATGATGGGCCCTACTCCACCCACGAAGACAGAGCCCAAGACATTGGCTATGGATTAGAAGTCCGTAATCTGGGTAAAGTTAATTTGGTTGATTGGGATATAATCCATTTTTAAATGGATTAATTGGGCTATAAATGGGTTATAACCAAACTGAAAACGAGTTGGTTCAAGTTGGGCTCCATTGGGCTACAACCTAGAACCGTAAATGCCCGAATAATAATCGGTCTAAACCAGCCACCGGGCCATTTATTAAACAATCCATCCAGTTTATAATAAGTGATGCGTGGTTCACTTGGAAATTAAAAATGTTAGTATCCAAAGCATATAATTAAAGAAAGAGTTAATTAAGTTTTGATAGAATATAATCAATTACCTCAAGTTTTGCAAGCCCCACCAAACACAGAAGAAGTATTTCCTGAGGAGACTTGTAGACAAAACATTATTAATAAGTAGATATGAAAAGATTCCATAATTGAAAGTGAGATTTTGACTGTTAACATCACAATTATCAAACACAACTGTAGTGTTTGCCCAAATTGTTCGATTAGTATTCTTCAAAGATTTACAATCTAAATAACTAAGACTGCACTTTAAAGCCTCAATTTGATCATTTCTGCATTCTGATTTCCAACACACTGTGTAACGTTCAATTGCCAACAAATACCATGCTGCCCCTAAAACCTACAAAAAAAAAAATTATAAGTAGAAATTAATTAATAATCATAAACAAATAATTAAGAAAATTAAACAGATATTTATATAAATTACATACATGACTAGCTATCATGTAGAGTAGTAGATTATACACTGCACCAACCCAAGCAGTCTTTGCAATAACTCCTGTAGCTTTAATAATTTCAGAACCCATTGGAAAAATTTGATATAATCTTGGAATATATTGGATCAGAACAATGAGCAGAAGGTCAATGTTGGTATGATCAGTGTGGGAGCTTCTAAGTTCTGGTATTATAAACCATATCACTACCTGCATACATCCACAAAAGTTAAGTTATATCATCTTTATCAGAATCTTTTTTTTTTTTTTTGGTAAAATCTTTATCAGAATCTAAGGGTATATATATTTAGACTTGCACTTCAGAACCCTTAGGGATATCAAACCTTGAAGGTAAGTATACCAAAAATAAATATGAACAAATTATTGTAAATTGTTTAGGGGAGAGGATTTCCTCTGAAGCTTGGGTGTAGTTTTACACCAATAGGAGTTTCGGATTTCGAGTCATGAAATAGGGGTTTTTTAATAGAGGAGAGAGAATGTAAGGGGACGTGTAAAAGAATCCACACAATGCCGTCATGCGGATCCTTAGGTAGTGTGTAGGGGTGCATTGGGTTTTTGAAAACCCAAAGTCACCAGGGGTAATTTTGCCACCCGTGTCTAGGCGTAGGGGTGCATGACCAAGTAGTTTTCTTTTTCCCTAATATATATTTGGATCACGTTTTACTCCACCAGTCTAATGGATGGACCATACCATTCTAGTAGGTTCACAAATCCCTATAGGGTTTTAATATGTTCCCTAAAACATATTGTTTGCTTTTCTTGTGACCCGTTAGTGGGGTGGGAAAATGTTGACGTGGTGGCACTTCAAAATCCCACCCCCTCCCCCCAACCTACTACACTGTGGGATCTAGTCTCATAACATTCCCACCCCATTCTCCCTGTCAAACAAACAGGACCATAGTGTTCACAACTAGGATATAATTAATGACCCTAGGATTTTGGGTGAACCCTTCTACTGTCTCCTAATAACTTGGATATTTTGATAATCCAAGAAAAAGAAAATTCTCTTGTGAAATGAAACCAAAAGCATGAAAATTCATGACAGCCTAGATTTACATATTAAAATAAAAAAATCAATAATTGCATCCAAAGTGAAATTATTTGTGTTCTAATCAGTACTGTGCATAATAAATAAACAACCAAGAACAGAAATTTTGTCAAGAGAAGTAGAATTAAAGATCACAAAACCTGTGGAATAGGTAGTGCAGCTGCAAGATCGGTGAAGAAATCTGTTCTTAAATACCTTTTGGCAATCATTCTAGAATCCAATTCAAGCTCACCCCTTCCAAATCCTTGAGAAGTAGGTGCTATATATGCAGTTCTAAACTTTATGAGGATATGAAATAGATAGAAGAGATCAGTAATTGTTCTGAAATATGTCACTATAATCCCCAAATTCATATCCATCTTCACACAAGATGAGTTTCCATTTCCTACTAACACTGGCAAGTAGAAAAAAAATGGATCTATTATTAGAGCCAATAAAGAAGAGAACACGAAAACCAGGTTCCAGTGCAATACAATATCACTCCCTGGATCAAGTATCTTGTTCTTCCATGGTTCATCTTGTTCCTCTGAAAATACTTTAGGCCACCCAAGTTTCAAAACTTCAGTAATCTTACTTCTCACACCGCCTCGGCGACGGCCATTAGATTTTAGCAGAGGAGATGAAGCTGTATTGTATAAGGGTGAGTGTGTTTGAAGCTGTGGGGATAAATCATTTCTCTCATCTGGATAAATCCTGCTTGTGTAAAACAAACCCATTATACCAATTAAAATGAAATCCCAAAGAAGAATAAGAGAATAAAGCAGAGAACTCTTAACCATAATTAATTACCTCCTTATCTTTTCCTTCCTGAGATCCATATATAGCTTCCTCAAAATGACCAGATTATGTAACTCTAGAACAGAACTATACAGTTGGGACAAAACCAAGGAGTGGTAGTAACATTTTCCAGAACCCAACAAGCACAACCAAACTTAATAGAAATACTTTGGAGATCTTACAAACAGAGGATATGAGAAATTTTACAAATTTGGAGAATGTTTAAGCCAGTTGGGGGGATTTCAGTGATGACTTGCAGAGAGCTGAACTGAACCCAAACTGATTATGTTGCTGTTTGACAGTTGAGAACTGAGACCCACCACTACTTCCATCTCTATTCATAGGTTCTTTGTTCAGCAAAAGTTGTAACTGCTGAATTACCAAGATAGACATGAGATAATTAATTATCTCTCTCTCTCTCTCTCAAAACCGGTGAACTAAATTTGGATCCTCTACTGTGGAGCTGTCTGGAAGGACTATGCTGTCAAGACACGGCGAGACACACAATGACCGCCTTACCCCTGCCCGAGCGCCTTGCCCAAGTAAGGGTAAGGTAGTAGAGGATCCAAATCCAACGTAGAATATCTTTAACACAAAAAAAACCCAAGGGAGAATAAGAATGGACATGAGGGACGACCCAAACCGAGATTGAAGTAGGGGACCCAACAAGCATTTTACCACGTGGAGGTTGATTTGGTAATTTTCTCACCAAAATATGGGTGAAGTACTGTTTGGAGGATCGTGATCATCTGCTGCCGCCTGCCCGTGCGGTCGGCGTACGGCCTCATACAGGTAGGGGTAAAATGTCTGTCCTACCCACTACCTGGGCAGGTGGCAGCAGATGATCCAAATTGCTGTTTAGATTCGCCAGTCAAATCTTATGGTTCAACTAATTCATATATCCATGCACCATATATTTGGATCTTTATCCTCTCAATTACAATGCCCGTACTTGACGTCAAATACATCTAACAGAGGAGGCAGAAATGACTATCCTACCCCTTGCCCGAACACATTGTTCGAGGTGTCCACGTGTGGTCCACCTCCCTCTATTAGATATACTTGACGTCAAGCACGGGCAGTTGAGAAGATAAAAATTCCATATATTGCAGTCTTCTCCTATACTTTCAATTTTGGACAATTAATTATTTTTATGAAGAGGGTTTCTGGAATCTATGTTTGGTATGCATTTTAGGTCGATTTCGCATTCTCAGACAATGAAAACAACTATTTTTATCATTCAAGAATGCAAAATTGATCTAGAATGCATCAAAAGCAACCTATATTTCACACAAATGATTGTCTTGAAAATTTTATCTTCCATATAAGACCCACATATTCAAAATATATAAGAAAAAATATATATATAATCCATATGAGAGAAGGAAATTATCCTTGGAATGGTAGGGAAGTTTTTCCCTTATTTTTATTTGATTTATATTTTTCACATCAATTGAGAGGGGCTAATCTGCTACTATCACTGGTTACAAGTTACAACTTGCAATTGCATGTTTTAACTGTTAATTTGATAGAGACCTTGCTTGTTCTTATTATTCATGATCCATGGATCCAAGATCACTGTAATCCTTTATCCATGAGGTTTTTACATCTTTTTGAATAAATTCATTTTTTAATCAGAAAAAGAAGAAATAGTGTTGCTAAAAGATGAATCTTTTAAATCATGGATTGGAAACATTAATGAATTGTTTTCAATATTATTCCATTGGTTCGGGTTATGATTAAAGGATGCATGAAACGATTGAAGAGGAATGACCATGGTTGTCTAAGGGTTTTTTTAATTTTATTTTGTAGGACAAGATGTACTTAGGTAGAGAAAAAAGATTAGGTGTCTCTACTCTCTAGTCTCTCAACATGTCCATCAAACAAAGAGAAAAATATTTAGTTTCCAACGAGTTCTAATAATCTTAAAAGCATACTCAACTAATACATGAGCAGTCTTAATTAATTCTGTTTTGGTTTTTGTTAATCTGTTTTCTACAATAAAAGAAGAAATAAAATTAACACATGAGAAACTTTAGCCCAAAACTGACCCGACATGTTAGCTAAATGTGTTGGACTAAGGTTCGGTACGTTAGCTGAACATGTCGGTCACGGTGCAAGGGGATGGACCGACGGGTGCTCAACAAAACCCAATACGTTTAAGTCCGTTTATGGATTGTTTTTAACCCCAATTATCCCATAAATTTTCTATTTTATTTCAAATATACCATTTCTTAATCTTCTTGATTAATTTATCATCTTTCATTAAACTATGAATAAAGGACTATGGGCCAAGTAAAAGCATAGAATTAATAATTATATATTATTGAAGTTGTTTGGCAAAAAATAAACGAAGGATAAAATCAAGGCTATTTGTATTGTTCAAAATGCCTTCATATGTATGTCCATTGAGTTTGATGGCCATAGAGCTCTAATTAAATTTGAGATTTATATCCATTAGCTCAGTAAGGAACTTGCATAGTCCAATTATAATCCATGTAGTATGAGCCCATTTAGTAGAAACCCGATTATAGACTAGTACCCAACCGATCGTTTATAAATGGGACCATGCCTAGCCTATGAAGACCCATTACTTAAATGGGCCGATCATGTTGTGGAATCTTAAAGTAGGGGGGACCGAGTAAACCCGAACCAACCGATTGACACCCCTATGAGAAACCTTAATCACATCTACAAGACAAATAATAAGAACAAGCAAAGTCGCTACAAGATCAAGTTGCTCCTCACTCTCCAATCAAACATAGACAACTCTCTGTTGCTAACTCATCATCATATATCAACCCACCCTCTCTCTCTCTCTCTCTCTCTCTCTCTCTCTCTCTCTCTTTGGAGTTTCATGGCTGAAAGAAATGTTTCTGGTCCTTTAATAGAGCAACACGACAGAATCTTTAAGGTGAATATTATTAACTTTTGATACCACGCGAGAAGAGCTTAATTAATTTACAGGACAAATGGGAATATCCAAACCATAAACGTCTCAAAGATGATGACATTCCTTTATCTCCCTCTTTTTTGTTAAGTTGATGAGCTAATCATCTCTTTCTTTCTCAATTCAAGTGCCTCTATATATATATATATATATATATATATATATAGAGAGAGAGAGAGAGAGAGAGAGAGAGAGAGACTGTCCTAGTATCAGTCAGTACCAGGTTTCCACTATAAAAATTATAGGTTTCTTGTGGAGTTTAATTAATCTAGTTTAATAGATGAGAAATATATATATATATATATATATATATATATATATATATATAGTTTGCCATTACATGTCATAATAATGCTTAAATCATTTTTAATCAAATGGTTTTTAAAGATTTCTCCCAACCATTAACATCATAGTGGCACAAAAAAACTCAAAGATGAGAGCCTTATGTCCCTCCTTTTCGTTAACAATATGAGCTAATTAATCATCTCTTTCTTTCTCAATTCAAAGTGCCTTTTGTGTTACACTAATAAATCAAATGACATTTTATTATCAATTTTAGTTATACAAAGAGATTGTAAATGTATCCTCAAAGTATAATCTAATTTAATAGATTATCAGGATCTTAGCAATTAAATCAATTTTTATTCAGATAATTTGTTATGATTTTATCCAATTTTTTTATTCCCTCTTCTCTTAGAAAGAAAAAAAAAGTTTAATCACATCTATGCTAAGAGCCTTTAATTCATACCTACCAATTCTCAGTCATCTGGACTAATGTTTTGACAGACTAACCATTTAATAAATTTGATACCCCGTAGTAGACATTTGTTAAATTCATTGGCTTATCTCAAGAATATGACTCATATTCTTGAGATGTTAGATTGGTCTGCAATTTTGATTATTGATAGATGACAGGGAGGGCTGAAATTTGAATCCCAACCTAACTGCCAAATCATACTTCGATGATGTCCATTAGAAACCAAAATTGTTTTTTGTTTGAAGGGGAGTGATAGAAGAGAAAATCGCAAATTTTTTAATTGATAGATGACGGGGAGGGTGATTTCGATCAAGTGAGGTGTGTAAAGGGTGATGTCGAAAGAATTCTGATAAGGGATGAGGACATTGTGAAGAGATGGAATGAGTATATTTGTGATCTACTAAATGGAGATAGGTCGAGCAGAAATTACCCGTATGATCACATTAGTCAACATGATTCCACACGTCATACTTGTGTACGAAAGGTTAATGTGGCGGAAGCTACGCAAGCCTTAAGAAAGATGAAGCACACATAACAACAGGACCATATGAAATTCCAATTGAAGTTTGGAATACCCTAGGAGATTATAGGGTTTATTGGTTAACCAATCTGTTTAATAGGATTATGAACACAAGAAACATGCCAAATAAATGGAGGAAAAGCATTGTAGTCCCGATCTACAAAAATAAAGATGATATTCAAAACTGTAATAACTATAGAAGCATAAAGCTAATGAACCACACTATGAAACTGTGGGAAAAGGTTATTGAAGCTTGTTTGAGAAAAGAGACTCATACCTCGATGAACTAATTTGGTTTTATGCCAGGTAGATTCACGACTAAAGCTATCTACTTATTGAAGAGGCCAATAGAAAGATATAGAGATAGCAAAAAAGATCTTCATATGGTTTTTATCGATCTAGAAAAAGCCTATGACCGAGTGCCTAGGGATCTAACCTAACATGTCCTAGTGAAGAGAGGGGTGTCAAGTAATATGTGGATGTCATTAAGGATATGTATGACGGCATAGTGACTAGTGTGAGATCTGTGAGAGATTAGGGCAAGGAATTTCCAAATACGATTGGGTTACCTCAGGGTTTTACTTTAAGTCCTTATCTTTTTGTGCTTATATTGGACGAGCTAACTAAGAGCATTCAAGACGAGGTCCCATGGTGTATGCTCTTTGCCGATGATGTTGTTTTGGTGGCTGAGACAAAAGAAGGAATTAAGTCTAAGTTAAATCTTTGGAGGTCAACCTTGAAAACAAAAGGGTTTCAGATTAGTATAAGGAAGACAGAGTATATGATGTGTAATTTTAGTCACACTATGATGGGTATTGATATGGTTTGAATTGAGGAAAGAGAGAGATACCGCAAAGTAACTATTTTAGATATCTGGGTCAATCATAAATAAAGAATGTGACATTGAGGATGATGTTTCACAAAGAATTAAAGCGGGTTGGATGAAGTGGAGAGGTGCGTTCAGAGTAATGTGTGACCAACTCATGGACAATTAAGAAATGTCATATTGATAAGCTTTGTGTGGCAGAGATGAGGGTGTTACGATGAATGTGTGGAAAAACAAAGAAGGATAAAATTTGGAATGAACGTATAAGAGCAGATTTGGGAGTTGCTTCAATCAACAACAAGCTCCACAAGAGTCGTTTGAGGTGGTATGGCCATATTCAACGGAGACCTAGAAATGTCCCAGTAAGGAGAAGTGATATGATTCCAATTGAATGAGTTAAAAGAGCTAGGGGCAATTCCATCAAAAAAAACAAAAAGAGCTAGGGGCAGACCTAAAATGACCATGGGGAAGTGGTGAGGAAGGACATGGATGACCTAGTTCTTGTACCAAGTATGACATCGGACAGAGCCTTTTGGAGAGTAAGGATTCATGTTGCAGACTCCATTTAACTGAGTTTCTCTTGACGTGCTGAGTTGTGCCTACTTCCTCTTACTATCTCTTTTTTTTTTTTTTAATAATAATAACTCTGTTTTCCCTATTTTGTTCTGTTTGGATCCATGTAGTCGACCCTATTAAGTTGGGATAAGGCTGAGTTTGTTGTTGTTTGTTGTTTATAGATGACGGGGAGGACTGAAATTTGAGTCCCAACCTAACTGCCAAATCATACTTATAATCCAAGTCGATGATGTCCATTAGAAACCAAAATTGATTTTTGTTTAAAGGGAAGTAGTAGAAGAGAAAAATATCAATTTTTTAATTTTTCATTTGCTCCCCTTCGCACTTAATATCTCATATTATCATTGAAGATTCCATAATTAAGAATTAATTGACTTAATTAATCCCCCTCAATAGTTTAACATTTCCCCTAAAAGATCCAGAGGCATGGTTAAGTCTCAAATTCCAATCTCCAAGCTGACTCTGATTTCATGGGATATGTTAAGTGGGTAAGTGCTGACACAGAAGAAACTGGTGAATGATAGACGTGAAGAATATGGAAGAAACCACCAAAATCTCATGAGCTCAGCTACAAGAAAAAGATTGTAAATGTGTTGTGAAATTTTATTATTCAATTCACATATAAGAGAGTGGTTAGAACAGCTTATAGTGTGGCTGCTTTTGCTTTTGCTTTTGCTTTTGAGGGAGAATTTTGTTTGTCTTGCTTGTTCCCTCTGTGCCCATGTACGTAATTGATCAAAGAAACATCAAAGAGATCATCAAGGAGAGGAGTTAGTAGTTAGTAAATGGGACTACTAGTTCCTCCTTTAATTTTATGATGTCAAGGATTACCAGCTCCGTATAGCACTCTAGGATGTCATTTAATGAGGTGTTAGTACTAAGAAGAAGTTGAAGATAAAGATTTATAAGAGTAGGGCATGTTGGATGTTTCTTTTAGTCTTACACAAGCGTAATGAGATAAGCTTATTATTCTAGGTTGGATGATCAGGTTGTGGCTTTCCATTTTATATGAGAATTATAAGAATATAATGAGTTATATGGGACTCTAATCAATAATGTAATGAAGTTTTATGCTCTTTACAGGGAAAAAGAAGGCTGTCAGGCCATGTAGGAATGGCAACATAACCGGCCCACCTAGGGGTGCAAGTTTGGCCCTATCAACCCGAACCTGCCCTGGCCACCTTGAGCCCGAACAGGGCCTGGGCTGAGATACCTAGCTCTGAGGGTGGGTCAAGGTTGGAAATTTCTGGCCCTGAGCCAGGGTTGGGCCAGGGTTCAGGCCTCAGTCCGGCCCGGCCCGATCCTGTTAAGTTATACTATATATATATATATATATATATATATATATATGATAAACTTTAAATGTCATGCATATTTTGTTATATAATATATTATATATGAAGATAATAAGTAATAAAATTGATAGTTTTCTCCCCGACCCAGTCCAACGCAGTCCAATCCATACATCTCTCCCTAACCCCACTCCACGAACATGGTCAATTAGGGTCAGTCCGCCCCGACCCTGAGGGCGGGTTAGGGTTGTACTTTCTAGGCCTTGAGTCAGGGTTGGGCCGGGCTTGGGCCCAACTAAGGGGACTCAGGGTTGAGTTGGGGTTTTAAAAGATCCATCCCAACCCGACCCTGTTGCAGCCCTAGGCCCACCCCTCGTGAAATGAAAAATTCCACCCCTGTTGAATCCCCGTGCATTTTCATTGGTCCCCGCTTTGATGCAGGGCCACATTGCCTAGCAGCAATCCATCTCCTTTTTTTGTTATTATTACTTTGGTTAGAACTTAGAACTACACAAATTCTCTATTTATTAATCCTATCCCACTAAATAGCGGACCTACTAGTCTAATTTTCTTAAGCTATGTTTGGTAGCCAAGAAAAGAAGAAATTCAAAAAAATTTAAATTTGAGGAGAGAGATAGACAAATAAATCAATCATTGTATCATCATGATTTTTGTCTTTTTTTTGTTTTTTTTTTTTCTTTTCTTGACTACCAAACATAGCCTTAGGGCTAAGCTCAGTGCACCCTTTGTATTAGGCTTTTTCCGTAATAAGGGAAATCTGCTTGTCACATTTCTCCCCCCTACACTTCACCCCTCCCTGTAATTAACTCTATTGATGAGGATTTCATCCCTTCACCCATGCCTGATTTACTTATTTTGGACTTTGCTGTTTTGTTATGCGCAGGGGTTGACTCCGCCAACTTGAAATCCGTGGGTTGGGCCGTTGGCATTTTGATAGGTGGCAAACTCTTTTTGGAAAATGTTGCTTTCATTAGGAAACATCATGTTTTGGAATCTGAGCTGACTGGCATTTTTAATGGACTAATTCTGACACAAAAGAGAGGAGTGAAGCTGAAAGAAGTTTGGTGTGGTGATAAATCCTTGCCTGGACTTCTTCCAACTCCATCCCGATCTCCTTAGCCATACGACATGCTAACCTTTTTTTTTGCAGATATCACAACTTTCTAAGGATGTTTATTTCAGATAAATAGATGATATCAGGTTGTTAAATTGGCTGAAATCTAAGGCACTTGTAGCTGCGAATCAGAACATCCCTCGTATGGTTGAACAATGTACTAGTTTGTCCCCTTTTTAATTTTATAAAATTTTCTTTCTTTCACCAAAAAAAAAAAATCTGCTTGTCACAAAGCTGGTGACAAAAAAATAACTATCACAGGCGTGCATTGCCCCCAAGTTTTAAGTGTGTGTATTGATTAGGTTATAGCTAAACGGTTCGGTTTATAATGTAACAAGTATAAACCGAATAGAATGCTATTCAGTTCCAATTTTTTAAACAAAAATTAATTATTATTTGGTTTTGGTTATTTGGTTTGATTTCGATTTCAATTATTCTGTTCAACTTCAATGTAGTCATCCAATTTGATTACTCAGCTTAAATTCGATTTCGTTTGAATCTTGATTCCATAAATTCTGTAATAACATTGAGGTAGAAGAAATTTTTAAAATCATTGGAATGCCTTGAAGGTTTAAACTACAATTAACATATTCAATGTCATATAAATAAACCAAAAATCTAAATCTAATATCACCCAAAAAAAATTCTAGGAGGATCAATGTTACGATTGGAAGAACTCACCCTCATAAACCGGTCTATAAGGGGAGGGAACCCAATATCATATATGCCCACATCCAATCCTTTATGGGACCGATGTGGGACTATTGCACATAACATTACCCCACCCTTTAACGGCCGACGTCCTCGTCGGCCCACTCCGGATCAGGTAGCCCTTTCTAGGCGGCTCCACTTTGCTCCAGGACCCTTCCCAGCCGCAGGTAGCCCTTTCCTAGCGGCTCTCACTCTGGCACCAGGTCGCCCTTCCCAAATAGCCAACCGCAAAAGATGGGTCAATGAAAGCACCAATGTTACGATTGAAAAAACTCACCCTCATAAACCGGTCTACAAGGGGAAGGAACCCAATATCATATATGCCCACATCCAATCCCTTATGGGACCGATGTGGGACTATTGCACATAACAATCAATCAGATAAAATCAAAATGGGTATAAAGTATAAACTTCAAAGTATTCTAAACTAGGAGAGAGTTTTCCTAATCGGCCGAAGGGTTCAGCCACCATCCTAGGTTCCTAGAACATCTCCCTATTTGTGAATGGTCGATCATACGCCCCATTGTTATGCAATGTCCTCTCTCGCCCATCCGAAAACCGTAGTAAAGAGATTTCCCATCATCGTTGCTCAAGGAAAACTTGGTCCTCTAAAGTATTAACCAAATTCATTACGTAAAAGCCCATTAATCTGAAAGTTTCTCAACTCACCATTGAGACGAAAGTATGGAAGAGGATCTCTCTCAAAATTGAAGAATATTTAATGTTTTAGGGTGCAATGATGGTTTTGGATTGGTCCAACCAAGGTTCAGTTCGGTTTATATTCATTTTATCAGTTTATGGTTTTATTCAGTTTATCGTTTTAAATGGGTATGGAATCGACGGCTTTCGATTCACAACTGAAATTAAACCCAAAAAAATTACACTTAAAACAAAAACCAAATCGATTTGTTTTGGTTCAGGTTGAAACGGTTGGTTTCAATTACGGTTCACTTTTGACACCCTTACTGGCACGAATTGTAAATGGTGTCACATTGCCACTAAGTAATGGGGTTATTCAGCTTAAATATTTCCACCTAGAAACCAGAAGTTCCCATTACTTGAGGCTAAAATTGAGTTGAAAAGGACTTCCATCTCCTTCTAACACTGCAAAGAAAGGGCCTTCATTTCATTTCCAACAGTCCCTGTTGTTCTTTTGCATCGCCAAGACTTCGTTGGATGGTCTGACCTGAAAGGTTTCCAACATTGTGTCCAGCTTCAACATTTCATCGACAAAGACGAAGAAGCCGAAAGAAACCTTAAAAAAGCTTCTACATGAACAAATCCCCTAGTACCCCTCCTTCCAATACAAGTTCCCTAGTCTCTACAGATGACAAAACCACTGCTCCCCAATGCGGAACGGATCTTTATTCTCTCAGGTTTCCCTTGCCCACACACATCCCATAAAAGAACATGAAAGAGAGTAGAAATGAAGAAGCATAACAGAGGGAAAGGTTTGTTTGTTTTAAGTTTTAACCTCTAACCTTTTTCTGTAGGTTGTTGGGTTGTTGTTTCTCTCCGAAAACGCATCGCCTCCGCTGGTCTAAAAGTGAGGAAGAGCGGAAAGGTACATTACAGAATCTGCAGATTGTTGGCTCGCTGCTGGGAGTGAAGGAGAGGCAGGTTGTTAATTGTTTCTTGCCTCTAAAAGCGCTGGTTCCCGAGATACCCAAGACGCTGTCACCATTGCTGGGAGTGAAGGAGAGCAGTTGGGTTTGGCTTTGGCCGCTGCGACTCTTAGAAGAAATGGGGGAACTGAAGGGGTTGTTAGGATATTGGGGGAAGTTTATTTTTGGTCGTGGATGAAGTGGTGAACTAAGAGGTTAGGGTATTGGGTTTGGGTCATCGGGAATGCTTTATTTTTTAACTTCGGTGTTTTTTTTCATGTTTCCCGTCCACGTTTTTTCCCATCGCTTTGAGCACAGTTCGGTTGTTCACAATTTAAACGCCAAAACACAATTTGGCATTTTAAACACAAATTAACTAACAGAGGACGGGACCATATTGCTGTAACAAATTCAAAACCCAAACGATAACTTGGTTTAATAGCCAATGACACCACCCACCACATCCACCCATTTTAGAAGCCCAACCCCCCCCCCCCCAGAAGTCCCAACCACAGTGGCTCTTCCTCTTATCTCTAAACTTTATTTATGAGATATACCATAATGGATTAAAATCACCCTTCACTCCCACATTTCTTGAGACCCGAACCAGCACTTGATGGAAAACAACAATTTTGAAAATGATAAGCTAATCGATAAAGTTATTACACAATGTTTTATTAAAAGACCTACGTTCAAAGCTAAAGTTCAGGAAAATGGCTCCTTCATCCGAAATTTGTTTTAAATATATGACCATCCAAAAAAGCAATTATGTAATGTCACCATGGTCGAAAATTGGAACAAAGACAATCGGATAGATCATACCAGAAGGGTAAATTTTACCAACCCAGAAACAATCAATGTGAGAAACTCAAGTGGTAATGGCATATAATAGGTTTATCAAGTCAAACTGATTATACATACTCATGACGGCACCACATTCACATTTGGGGGGCTTCCAAGGATCTCAGGACGGGCGAGTAGTTTCTTGCTCGTAGATATGTAGCAAATAGCAGGTTTCAAATCCCCACGAATGGCAGGCTTCACGAAATTTCAGGAGGAAAAAATAATCCAGTTTCACTTTAAAAACGTAACATTCAGAGGGCACTATCCCCAGAGGGCAGCAGAGCTACAGATTGAATGCATTACCTGTCCAAGGGCTTGGATCACACTGCACCACACCATTAATTTGGGTTGGAGCCAAGCACATTCAGCTTCCAGAGATCAGAAGCCATCACGGGAAAACAGATCATAGCCACAGCCCACCTGAGCTTGAACATCATGGAGAACCATAACGCTATCTGGGTGTGGAAAGCTTACGCAAATCAACCTCTAGATATCAGGACCAGAAGCCCATTGCAGGTGTGAGGATGCTCAACACTTTTGCTGAGCAGTTCTCTAGAATGTTTTAGAAGGCAATCCTACCAAGTCTGAAGAACACATCAACCCCGACTCACCCAAAAGAAAGAGAAACAAATTTTGCTCTGAAATTTGAAAACCTCACCTAATCACTAAGAACCAAAAGATTAAGAAATGAGCCCTAAGAGGGGTCTTTTAGTAGGAACTAAACAAAAAAAATTTTTACCAAAAGAAAAACAGGACTAGCTAAACAGTCAAGCGACTCTGCCCATCCTGTGATGTGTTTCTCTTTTTTACTTCCCTAGAATGTTTGTCCCTCCTTCCAAATTCAAGTTGAGTAAAAATTGCTTTAGAAAAAAGCCCTCAAAACCCAGCAAGTTTAAGACAACCAAAACCCCAACTGTTAATAAACAGTGAAATACCTGCACGCAAGTGTTTGATGCAGCTCTTCAACCCTTTTAGGTAAGATAAACAAAATTGCCATTAGAAGTTCGAGGGAGATGCCATCACAGCTGGAGGGAATCAATCATGGAGAGAAGCATCTAATGAAGTAGACGACCAGACCCATAATCAATCAGAATCCCAGAGGAAAGACCAGCAGTGGATGAAACCACGGGGTGTAGAAGCAGAAAACCATTGTATGACGAAGCAGCATGGATTCTCTACCAAGTCTTACAAGCGGGGACCACGCATCCTCGACACACAAAAAAGAAGGTATATAACTCAGTCACATTCTTTGTTTTCACCTTATTACAACTCTCCTCTAAACCCTTTTCCATATATATATATATATAACTATAGCTAAGTGCAATGATTGATAAAAGAGAAGTAAATAACAAGAGCAATACTAAGTTAGCAAGAAACTTAACCAAATCTGAGAAGTTGAACCGAGGGCGTCGCCCAACAGTAATGATGTCCAGGAATCATTATAGCTCACTAATAATCTATGTTTTTGCTCTTGACACCAAAGAGTTGAACACTCCCAATACTCAGCTCCTGCTTCGGTGTCGACCTCTAACAGCATGACTGCAGACCAGTTCAGACACAATGATTCAGTATTATAAGGTCCAAATATGCATTCATATGATACAACAGAAAGTTCTATCAACAAAATAGCAACGGCAATAAGGAATAATTAGCAGGAAGGACCCACATTGCACCTGATCAGACTTGGAAGGCACAAAACAGAAGTTGAATTGAAAGCCCACATTTTTTTCCTTATACTTTCTTTTTTTTTTTTTAGGGGGGGTGGGAGGGGGGAAGTAATTTCATTCATAGCTGCCAGTTCGGATCTCTGTTATCAAATGCTCCAGAAAAAAGTCCAGCACTAAATAGCTTCAACCACCCAATCCAGATGGTTTTCAACCCTCCCCTTGTAGATTGGTAGGGATCACAAAATGGACGATCCAACTTTCCTTGATGCACACAATCAAACTGTTGGTGGAACATCTTTACAGTCTACTAGAAGACATGAGCCTTTAACTCATCATATGAAATAGCAACCCAAGAATTATAGACTTTACCCATTTGTGTACGGTGAATCCTCCCTGCCACGGAAAGCTGGTGACCTGCTTGAACGTCCACGATAAGGTGATGGACTACGACGTCTTGGGGAACGACCACGAGGACTGTAACTCCTGTCCAAAGAAAGGGTTACCAATATAAATAAAACATAGCTAATCTCCAACCAATTAAAGTAGCAGACAATACATTAAGTAGTACACAAGAACATCTTGATAAGAGGAATTGACAAATTCAGTTTCTATCGGTAAATAAAAAATAACCAAAAGACAAGTATGAGTGAATTAAGATTGACTCGGACCATCACTACTGCTATAGTTGGCATTCGACCCAAGGCACAGAAGATGGAACCCACTAAAACCATCCTTGGAGTGCATTCAAACGTCTATCTACTACAAGACCCATTACATATAACTGGGATTGAATATGCAAATGATCAAAGGCAATAGGTAGCAAGTTCAGCCCACAAACTTACCTGCGACCATAGCTTGGACTGCTGCGGTATCTAGGGCTGCGGCTACGACGCCTTCCAGAGCCAACACGCAAGCGGCATTCTCGAGCAAAATGACCTGGCTCACCACACTCATAGCACTTCAAGTCAGAACCTCCTGAACGACCACGGCTACCACCCCTGCCACCACCACCATAACCCCTGGCATTGTGAGACAGCTCAACTCTCCATCCATTCTTACCTATTCCAAGTAAAACCACATCATTAAATTTTCCACCAAACATTGTTGCAAGACCTGGACAAGGATGTGCAACACAATGTGGTGTCATCTATTTCAACAATAGGTTCAACAACAGGAAACAACGGAAATTAAACATAATTTTTTGAACCAAAAGTACCGAGAGTATACATAGAAAGATCATAACACTAATTTCTCTTATCCAGTAATCGCTGCATATGCCGACCCCATTTAGTTGGGCTAAGACTGAGTTGTTATAGTAATCGCTGCATATGATATGGTGCAAACCTGTGCGTTCTGAAGAAGGGCAGAACTCCAAGACCTGCTAGTGATGTACACACAATCTTGGCTATGTCTTCATTGTGAATAACTTCCCAATGAACGTTAACAACAAAGTATGAGTGCCATCCGAAAATTTTACAAAGTACACGAGGCTCCTGCCACTGCAGGGTCTGGGGAGGGTCATAATGTATGCAACTTTACCCCTGCTTTTGCAGAGAGGCTGTTTCCAGATGCGAACCCGTGACCACTTGGTCACAGTGGAGCAAACTTACCGTTGCACCAAGTCCCACCCTATTTAACTTATTATATCTATTGTTTACTAATATTTTCCTGCAGGTTTCTATCATAATCTCTTCCTCAGTTCCTCCATCCAGTCTCTGTTTGAGTTGTGCTCCAACAACCATTGGCTCTTATGTTTGGTTATTTTCTTCCCCTTTCTTTTCCCTCCTTACCCTTTTATTCTAATACTATCCTATCATTGTTTTACTCACTGGTTTGCATGTATTCCTCATTAGCTCTCTGTTTTCTGTGCTGTTAATTTATTCTGGCTGCAGGGATTCGAACTATCAATCCAGCCATCAGATTGGCCTCTTTTCTGATATTCTTTACTCCCATGTCCTCTCTACCTTCGACTAGAATTTGAGGGTCATCCAACCCATGGATTAGGAGATATCACTGGTACTAATTACTAATGTCTTTTAAGTTTCTATTTGTCATACACTGTTCTAGCAGATCCCACCATTGGATCAGCTTGATATTTGGAGGGATTGAACATATTTAAGGGGTATAATTGACTCTAATCTCTGGAAACAGCCTCTCCATGAAGCGGGGGTAAGGCTGCGTACATTATACCCTCCCCAGACCCCACAGTGGTGGGAGCCTTGGGCACTGGGTACGCGAATTTTTATTGTATGCGGTTCCCTGACCGGTGCGGTTCCCTAGTGCCTCTCACAAGAGGGTGGACCTCACCCGGGCAGAGTGTTCAGTCAGGTGCCCCGGGTGGGTCCCACCCCCCTCTTGTGAGAGGCACTAGGGAACCGCACCGGTCAGGGAACCGTAGACCATAACGATTCCTGGGTACGCCCTTTTTTTTTAATTGACTCTAATATCAGCCCCATCAGGCCGTTAGATTTTGGGATATTCTAACTTTCTATATTCTGTCCTTTTGCTTCTTTCTTGGATTGCTGTATTTCTGTCCTGTGGTTATTGTGTTCATAGTTAGGTGCCAAGGCGAACCAAGGCAAATGAGGGAGTAGAAAACCAACGCGACAAGGCGTCGCATAAGCGACCAAGGCGACACCAGAAATCAAGGTGAGAGAAAGGCGCCTGGACGCCTAGATGACTTGACAATTATGATTGTGTTCTCTTAGTCTTGCTTTACCTACCCTAGAACACATCAAATAGTAACCCAGAAACTAATCACGTAACATCAATTACAAGGTTTTAAATTCTTAAATGCAAACTTCCTATTGGATGCTAACAAACCAGCATCTAAGTGCCATCAGCAAATTTTACAAAGCATATCAAAGACAAGGTATCAAGTATTAGTATCGGACAACGTATCAGGAAGCTCATTTTAAGAGATGCCTTGGAGATGTATAGGACAGACACTAAGCGACACTGTACATGCTAAAGATACACATGGATACATCCAAAACTAACATTTTTTAAGCATAATACACCATAAATAAGCAGCAAATAATGGTTTCTAATCACTAAAACATGATGCTACGAGTCCAGAGTACTCAAATTCCTTTCGTGGTATATTTTTATTCAAATACTCAATGGTAATTGCATTATCAATTCTATCAATAAGTAAGAAGTAAAAAGAAGAAATTAAGCATACATAAAATGCAAGTATAAACATATTAAACAAGTACAATTATACTAACCATTTAGGCTGTGTTTGGTTGCAAGGGAAAGTAAAGGGAAGGGAAGTGAAATTTTCAAACCTAAGAAAGAAAACTTTTGTAATCATTACCTCATATGATTATTTCACTAACTTCAAATCATTCCATATTCAGTTATTAAATTCCACATTACTTTGTGTCCAAATCCCTTGGATTTGAAAAGTAAAATTTTAAAAAAAAAATACATTAAAAAATATCATTACTAAATATGGTAAGAAATTTAAGCAATTGATACAATCATGTTCGGTAATGATTACAAAAGTTTTCTTTTTAGGTTTAAAAATTTCATTTCCTTTCCCTTTAATTGCCCTTCCAACCAAATGGAGCCACAAGTATACTACTAAGCAACTGAAGTAAACTGTATGTAACTATTAATACACTAAATATTTAATTATACTATTAAGTATTAACATACTAATAGTTATCATGGCTACAAGGTAAGCGTAGCGCTGACTGGGTGCTTTGCAGTCTAGGCGTGCACCTAAGCATTGCCTCGGCGACTAGGGCATTCTGTAAAACTTATAAATGGGGGGTGTTAGGTATAAAATGTCAGAGTTTCATCTACTCATTTGTTTTTTTAAAAGCGATCTTCTATATTAAAAAAAAGGTCGGGTTTTTTTACTCATATATACAAAAGGGCTTATATGTAAAATAGAAAAATATTTACCTTCACTTATAAATATAAAAAAGGGAAAAAGAACTCTGCCTGGTCGCGTAGATCCTGTGCCGAGACACAGAAGCACGAGAAATTACCATCCCACCCCCGTGACATCAAAACCCCATCTATGTTGATGCCCCTGCACATGCTCTCATTGCCCCCCCCCCGCTGGTGTAGAGGCTACACAACCAGGCATTGATCTTTGTATCATTTTCTTACATGATACTTTTCATTGCCTTTTCCTTCGTTAACCCCAGGTCTCTCTCTCTCTAACTTGAGGAACTCCATTTGGATACTCTCTCCCTCTGTTCCATTCTCTACTTCTCTTACTCCGGCAATAATGGAAACGAAGGTTGCCAATGCAATTGCTGCTGCTTCCTCTTTTTCTCCAGCAGTGGTGGCAACAGCTGTGCTACAGTTGCATCCTCTTCTAGTCTTCTTTTTCTTTCCCAGCTTCTTTTCCGGAATTGGCAGTGGTGTCAGTTGCTGCAGCCGCTTCCTCTTTTTCTCCTATCTACCCAGCCAAATGCCATCTCAATACAAATTGGTACATTGATAACTGATTGGGTTTCAAACTGGGTCCATACCTGGCCCATACTATGGGATTATTTAATTCCAATTACCCAGCCTATATTCTGCTCAAGGATAGCTTTCTTTTTTTTTTCATTTTTTTTAGGGGGGGGGGGGGGGGAGAGAATATAGCTATCAACCTTGCTGATTTGAAGGGGGGATTAATTCCAGGTTGACCAGATTTATTTGGAGAAATATTTTCGAGCTGTTATGGCTATTGAACTTGCTGATTTCAAGGAGAAACTTTCATAATCGAGTGCTGCCCAGTTCCAGTTGAATTCTGTCCGAGGGTTAGCTATCGAGCTTGCCTATTTGGGAGGATATTGACCAACAGTTAAAGGAGAATTCTACCCAATGGAGAAGCTCCTAAGAACTCCCGGCTCTCAGATTCTGAGCTTATCATGTCCTCTGTTAATGACACACTATACTATACAAGGTGTAGGATCATGAGCATCACCCACAAAGGCATACATAGTTGGCAGTTTCTCACCCGGGTAGAGATCTGAGGCTGGTGCGGCAACCCATTGAATGAGCTGAATCCTATGAGCGACAGCGAATAAAGTCAGCATCATTCTATGACGCATCTAAGAATATCTATTTAATAGGTTGTTAGTAGTTCCTTATTTTTTTAGGATACTTTCTTTATCTGTTAACTAATTAAATTGGAATTGGGTTGCTTCATAATTGGTTTTTAATTAGGTAAAGGTCTAGAGAGCTGTAACTGACTTCAATAATATAAACAAAGGAGAAGCTGCTGCATTGGCAGAACATGAGATTGAGGGGGAAAAAATACCTTTGTACTTTGCTCTGTGAGAGAGCATGGCAGGATGCCATTGGTGAGATATCAAAATACGGTGAGAGCCGTGGGTGAGCGAATCGAGTCTGAGAGAGACAACCCTATCTTCTTCTTCCCTTCTTCGATTTCTTGTTTTTATTTTATTGTTCTGCAGTGGGTAAGCCTTGGCACACTGGTTAAGTTGCACTATTGCAACCCGTTGATTGCAGGTTTAAAACTTGGAAAACAGACTCTTCTGCAAAGCAAGGGTAAGGCTACATACATTTGCCCCTCCCAGACTCTCATGCACTGGGACGTTCTTTATTTTATTGTTCTGAAAATTCCTGCAAATGATCGAAGTATTTACTGTTGCCGGTTATCACTTGTGACTAGTCTACAATAGTCTTGGGTCATATTGACCAATATGTGTCGATACGGTTTTAAAAAAAGGTAGTTTTATTCCTTCTTTCTGATCTCTGAAGTGTATCTTATCTCAATAAGCCATATCTCGACATGTATCGATACTTATTACCTTGGTCAAGATCCTTTAAATAAAATTTAAAGTGCACTTGTTAATTAGCAGAAACTAATCACATATACCATCAATTAGAAGTTCTCAAGAATACTACTACGAAAGTTAAAACCTACCAAATTGCAACAGTTAAATAAGATTTCAAATGGAAGTTCAATAAACAACTAATTGTTGAGCATACCGTCCAGCTCACGAATTGCATCTTGAGCATCCCTACGGTCATCAAAATCAACAAAAGCATAACCTGGTGGCTTTCTTGCGACCCATATACTGCATCCCAAACACAAAAAAAACCAAAAAAAAATAATGAAAATGTAATAGCTTGGTGATTAAGAGTGCTTACAAAACCTTGAGCATGGCTTATAAACATCACAAACCAAACACAGTAAGCAATTCCACAAGCATGTCATGAGTACCAATTAGAATTGGAAACAGTAATAATAAAAGAAAAGGTAAAGACCAAAAAAAGACGAGAAGAAAAAGGAGAAAGCAACACATGTCAAGAACATCTATTCAAAAAGATATCAATGTCATCACAAATGACACAATCAAAATGAAGTCTGCATGAAACAGTAGAATATGATAAAACAGAAAAGCACTGCATTTCTTGCATCGTGTTAAATGCTTTAATGGGGTCATGATATATTTTCCCACAATTTTTAAGTCACTTGAACCATTTTCTAATTGCCACATTAAAGACACTTCCAAAGCTTCACTCCCTTTGCACCCTACAAGTCACAAGCTTCAATGAAGATAAGTTTTGGGAGTTTTTCCTTTTACTCTCCTTCAACCACAAAACATTATGCCCTGGAGAGAGAGAGAGAGTGGTGCAAACCTAAAATGGTTAGCACGCCAAGATTGAAAACTGGTAGAGACTAGGGTTGGTGCAGTCTAAATGACTACGAACCAGCATACTAATGGCTATGAGGCTTAGGTAGGTGATATTGGGTTTTGTGGTTTCGACAATAGGTTCCAATGGAACTGTTAGGGACTGGTTTTAGTGGTGATGAAAGAGAATTGATGGGATTTGATGGAGGGTTGTTAGGTAGTGTCGGCTAGGGCTTATGTATGGATGATGGGGAGGGATTTAAAGAAGGATTTATGGTGAACAACAACCAATAATAGCAGCAAAAATGAAAGTGAACAAGTAATAAGGATTGATGGAGGAAGAAGGAAATAGAAGATATAAGGTAACCCGACCTTTGGAAATCCACCAATGGTCCACCAAGGGAGATCCACCCAAGGCTACTTACTATCAAGTAATGAACTCACAAAGACATTGATTTTGCTGGTTTTAATTCATAGTTGCAATAAGCAACCATGGTCTCTTTATATAACATAAGGATAGAAAAATAAATGTCTATAGGTTACAATCACCAATGACTTTAGGTTACAACCATGACTTTAGTAACCTACCACCAATGACTTTAAGTTACAACCATAGCTTTAATAACCTACTACCAATGACTTCAGATTACAACCATGATTTTAATAACCTACCACCAATGACTTTAGGTTACAAGTATGACTTTAATAACCTACCATCAATGACTTTAAAGAAATTCAAAAGACTAGAATAAAGAGAACTAGGAAAGGTGGATTAAGAATGGTCTGATTTGGTCCTAGGCCCAAGAGGACTAGCCATGGGCTAGGCCTGCTGCAGCTGGCCAGGCTTGGGCCTACACACATAAGTTCTTAGTTGGGTTGGGCTTTGTTGGCCTATAGGATGCCCTGCATCAGAGAGAGAGAGAGAAAGAGAAAGGCGATGAGAAAAGGGAGAGAAAAAGAGGGGCAAGGAATCATATTTCTAGCCAACTAGCAGAAACATTTCTTCATACCATTAGTTCATATAATGATTTTGGATGTCTTTTTTATTTTCTGTTTCTATTCAACAATAAACTCTTAGACTAGATAGTGATGCAGTATTTGGGCACTAGCAGAAGTGCCAAGAGAAGGAGAACTTCCAAATATAGAAATTTCAGAATAGTCTCTCTAGGAGTCCTAGTCTCATTGGAAATCCTATTCCCAGTCTACTATGGATTTCTATTTAAAAAAGAGTTCTGATTTTAGTTTCTTTCCTATTTTTCCTATGTTTATGTGTCCTAGTTCAGGCTGTATTAGAAATCTGTACGTCCAGATAGTAACCTAAAGTCATTGGAGGTAGGTTACTAATATCATGGTTGTAACCTAAAGTGGTATGTTTGGTGGTAGGTTATTAAAGTCATGGTTGTAACCTAAAGTCATTGGTGGTAGGTTACTAAAATCATGGTTGTAACCTAAAGTCATTGGTGATTGTAACCTATAGCCATTTATGCCTCTATCCTCATACTATATAAAGAGACAATGGCTGCTCATTGCAACCATGAATTACAACCAGCAAAATCAATCTCCTTGTGAGTTCATTACTTGTTAGCAAGTGGCCTTGGGTGGATCTCCCTTGGTGGACCATTGGTGGATCTCCAAAGGTCGTGTTACCTTATACCTCATATTTCCTTCT
Source organism: Telopea speciosissima (assembly GCF_018873765.1). NCBI lineage: Eukaryota > Viridiplantae > Streptophyta > Magnoliopsida > Proteales > Proteaceae > Telopea > Telopea speciosissima. The sequence continues at coordinate 29,124,475 of NC_057919.1, read as the reverse complement.
TCCTCCATCAATCCTTGTTAATTGTTCATTATTATTCTCTGCTGCTACTATTGGTTGTTGCTCACCATAAATCCACCTTTACAGCCCTCCCCATCATCCATATAAGCCCTAACCGACAATACCTAACAACCCTCCATCAAATCCCATCAACTCTCTTTCATCACCACTAAAACTAGCCCCTAACCGTTCCATTGGAACCTACTATCGAAACCACAAAAACCACTGTCACTTACTTAAGCCTGATAGCCATTAGTATCCGGGTTCGTAGTCATTTAGACTACAACCCTAGTCTCTACCAATTTTCGATCTTGGCGTGCTAACCATTTTTGGTCTGCATCAAATTGGTATCAGAGCTCAAATTGGTAAAGAGAATGAATTCAAATGTTTTTTATTTTGCCGGACAAAGAAATCTATACCTATTCCTTGATTGGATAGATTCTTTGGAAGAATATTTTTATTGGCATGGTTTGACAGAAACACGGAAGATCATATTTGCTTATTTTCGATTGGCTGATCATGCTAAAGCTTGGTGGAGATCCCATGAAGAGAAGCTCAGAGTCAGACGACGTGAGCCTCACACTTGGGAAAAGATGAAGTACGAATTGAAGAAGAAGTATCTTCCACAACGTGTCAACAATAAGCTCTCCCATCGACATGATTACCACCAGTCGGCATTTCAAATTAAAAGGGAAACTTTTTCTACAACCATGGATACTTTTAGTTCGAAATTGCAAGAGACCAGAGCTATGTGTAACAACATAGTACAACAACTTAAGCAGATAATCCAGCATACAGCATCTCTTAAAAATTCCGATGACATGGTGGAGAAAGTACTTGAAGAATCCACTGCAGATGTCGCCATGGAAGGCAACGAAGAGTCTGTCTGTTACTGAACTACCAACCGACGATTGCATTGAAAAGTTCATGTCTCAAGATTCTATTGTAGACAATTGCATTGCAGCGGTTGATGTACTTGCCAGTGAGATCGTGGTCGATGAGTGCGTCACTACAGTCGAAGTGGTGGATGTCACAATTTCTGCAAATCCTGTGGTTATTCCCTTTGACCATAACATTGATTCAAAGGTGGAGCATGTGGTTTTTATCTTTCCACCTAAGCTTTTTTAGGAGAATGGACCACAATTGATCGACTACATCCCTAACTACCGTGAGCTGCAAGAATTTTATTATGGGCTGAAGCTGGACATTCATCACATGAAGATAATTCCTCGTCTCTACAAAACTTGACGTTGAATTTTTCTAAGGGGAGAGTTGATGATGGCATCCTATAGACCCACAAAGCCCAGCCCAACTAAGAACTTATGCGCGTAGGCCCAAGCTTGGCCAACATCAGCATGCCTACCCCATGGCTAGTCCTCTTAGGTCTAGGACCAGATCAAACCACTCTTAATCCACCTTCCCTAGCCCTCTTTATTCCAGTCTTTTGAATTTTCCCAAAATCATTGATGGTAGATTATTAAAGTCATGGTTGTAACCTAAAGTCATTGGTGGTAAGTTACTAAAGTCATTATTGTAACCTAAAGTCATTGGTGATTGTAATCTATAGGCATTTATGCCTCTATCCTCATACTATATAAAAAGACCATGGTTATTCATTGCAACCATGAATTACAACCAACAAAATCAATCTCTTTATGAATTCATTATTTATTAGCAAGTGGCCTTGGGTGGATTTCCCTTTTGGGAGACCATTGGAGGATCTCCAAAGGTCGGGTTACCTTATATCTCTTATTTCCTTATTTCTCCATCAATCCTTACTAATTGTTCATTGTTATTTTTTGTTGCTACTATTGATTGTTGCTCACCATAAATCCACCTTTACAGCCCTCCCCATCATCCATATAAACCCTAACCGACATTACCTAACAACCCTCCATCAATTCCCATCGACTCTCTTTTATCACCACTAAAACCAGCCCCTAACCATTCCATTGGAACCTACTGTCGAAACCACAAAATCCACTGTTACTTACCTAAGCCTCAACCATTAGTATCCTGGTTCGTAGTCTTTTAGACTACACCAACCCTAGTCTATACCAACTTTCGATCTTGGTTTGCTAGATGGATTTATGGTGAACAGCAACCAAAAGTAGCAGCAAAAATAACAGTGAACAAGTAGTAAAGACTGATGGAGGAAGAAGGGAATAGGAGATATAAGGTAACCCAACCTTTGGAAATCCACCAATGGTCCACCAAGGGACATCCACCCAATGCCACTTGTTAACAAGTAATGAACTCACAAGGAGATTGACTTAGCTGGTTGTAATTCATGGTTGCAATGAGCAGCTAAGGTCTCTTTAGATAGCATAAGGATAGAGGCATAAACGCCTATAAGTTACAATCACCAATGACTTTAGGTTACAACCATGACTTTAGTAATCTACCACCAATGACTTTAGGTTACAACCACGAATTTAATAACCTACCACCAATGACTTCAGGTTACAACCATGACTTTAATAACCTACCACCAATGACTTCAGGTTACAAGTATGATTTTAATAACCTACCACCAATGACTTTAAGGAAATTCGAAAGACTGAAATAAAGAGAGCTAGGGAAGGTGGATTAAGCGTGGTTTGATCTGGTCCTAGGCCCAAGAGGACTAGCCATGGGCTAGGCCTGCTGCTGCTGGCCAGGCTTGGGCCTATGCACATAAGTTCTTAGTGGTTGGGCTTTGTGGGCCTATAGGAAGCCCTACATCAGAGAGAGAGAGAAAGAGAAAGGAGGTGAGAAAAGGGAAAGAAAAAGAGGGACAAGGAATCATATTTCTTGCCAACTAGCAAAAACATTTCTTCATACCATTAGTTCATAGAATGATTTTGGATGTCTTTTTCATTTTCTGTTTCTATTCAACAATAAATTCTTAGACTAGATAGTGATGCAGTATTTGGGCACTAGCAGAAGTGCCAAGAGAAGGAGAACTTGCAAATTTAGAAATTTCAGAATAGTCTCTCTAGGAGTCCTAGTCTCACTGGAAATCCTATTCCCAGTCTACTATGGATTTCTATTTTAAAAAAAGTTCTGATTTTAGTTTCTTTCCTATTTTTCCTATGTTTATGTGTCCTAGTTCAGGCTGGATTAGAAATCTGTAAGTCCAGTCCTATTATGAATTGATTTCCTTTCATTATGTCATTTCCTAGTTAATTTAGGCTATTTCTAGTCATGTTAGGAGCCATATTGTCAGTGTCTAGATATGCTTATGTAACCAGCCATTAAGGCATACGAATTTGATGAATAAAACTTGGCTTTTTTTCCCCTATGTTCTGCATGGTTCAGAATAGCTTCTGTGGGATGCAGTAGCAACCCCTAGTGAGATGCTAAGGCAGGTAGGTGGGAACCCAATCTAGTTCCAGGTGAGAAGCTTGGTTCATATCCTTCTACCCTTCTTCCATTCTTCGTCTTTTTATCCGTCCATCGGTTCAGGACAGTATTTTGAAGCTTTCAATTATCTGTTCATGGTTAGATTGTTTGATTCTACTGCTTTTTGGAGTATTTTGGTTTGCCGTTCTTGTTCACAAATCTCTCTCAAGTTCTGCTCCTGTTTTGAATTTAAAGATCCAATTTTTACAATGATTTCCGGAAATCCTTCTCACTAGGATTTTCTGAATTCTTCAGCTTTATGGCTGATCTTTCAGATCTGAGTTATGTTTGCTATTACAGTTACTAATTACTGTTTATACATCAAATTAGTTCACTGTCATTGCTGTCTGAAGTTTACTGAATATACTGTTTTCGGCTACTGTTCTGAACTTTGTTTCTAGAACCCTATCACAGTAAGATTAACCTATATTGTTTAAATTCTTCAGTTTTTGTCTGTTCATCAGATTTGAACCAGATTTAGGGAAACCATTCTTTTCCATATGAATTTCAACCAGCTTTTGGATCAAATCAGAACCTTGGATTATCCATTATTATAGATCTCTTTAATTCTGGTTTCTAAATCTTCATTGTGATTCTAGTTTCGTAGGATTTCTGAAACTAGTAATCTTAGGTTTCTAGAAACCTGTCAGATAGGGTGCAAGAGACAGAAAAAGAAGGGTGAGGAAGGAATAAAAATAAAAGTCACATTTATTGGCCACTAATAGAATCATCTTTTCCTGATTTTTAATGTGGCATACTTACAAAATTTAAATTATTTCCTGAGCAAATTGCTAATCTCACGTTCCTAAGTCATGAAGTTACTCAGAAGCACAGCATCATAGTATAGCAAATATGTTAAAAAAATTATAGAAACAAACCCTGTCTACAATATTCATTGATTTTTTGAAAGATATAAAAAGTATGGTCAAAGGTCATCTAAAAAATTGCAATTGATTTTTATGTATAGATTCTTAAGCATAAGACAGCCACCAAAAGGTACTTATACTTCATCTTACCTCCTGATAACTCCATAGACACGAAATTCATCTTCAAGTTCTCGCTCCGTCACTCGTGGATCCAAATTTCCAACATACACACGAGACATTGTTAAAGAAGGCACCTATCAAATAGAGGTGCACAATAGTTAAATTAAGTGTTCAAATTCAAAAATGAGATATTTAGCAAAAGATGATGCATAAGATAACAACCTACTACATTCATGACCATGATAGGTCTTATATTAACCCACCAGACCCATTCATATGGGTTTATATAACTGATAATTTGCATGTAAAGAATGCAGGTTGCAAATCAGAAGCACACATGAAAACACTGAAATTGCAAATTTAAATGAAATTAAAAATATCCATATGAGTTTATCAAGACAAAGTTATCATGCATTCAAATAAGGGTCTGTTAAACTGTGAGAACGAACAACTCCGAGCTTTCAGTCATTTACCTAGTTCCGCATTCACATCAATTACAGAATCAGATCATATCAACCTATGAACTGCCATAACGGTAATGCATAGGAAGCATATAGATCTTAATAACAATGTACAGGAGAACATGAAATCAATAACCCACTTCACAAATAATAGACAAAAACAGGCTTTAGGTAAAGACTTCAAAGCATGTAGAATATGTTATTGGGATCACAAATAACATCAGAACCAAAGATATGAAAAAAGACACAACAGGTCTACACCCCACAAAAGTAATAAAACAATGAGTAATAAAAACCCAGAGAAAGGTCTCTGTCGATTAGAACGGTTAGGGTTTCTATCTTTCCCTCACTAGATCTTTTTAATCAACAAACTCTGAATCTGCAACAGAAACCCTAGAAATCACCAGGTCCATACAGATAAATAAACATAGATTGAGGAGACATCGCACTAAATTAGAACATTTTCAAACAATTTTCCTACCCAAAAGGTGACAACTTAAAGGCTTGAGTTGCATAAAACGAAGATTAATTTATCCGAATCCAGAGATCAACGCGAAGATACAAACCCTACAAGGTACGGAGCAGAGAGAGAGAGAAATTTATACAACTACAAGTCATACCTGATCTGATAACCCTAAAACGAAGCCCTCTCTTCCAGAGGAAGAACCAAAGGTGAAAGCTTTTGTTAGCAGAGGATGTGTTTTGCTCGCCCTTTAGGCTTTGTAAGAAATGCAAAGGACACCCCCGAGGCCCCGACTGCCTGATCATATAAGTGGAGGGAAGATAACAAAAGGGGTCCCCAAGAGTTATCTAATTGCAAATAAGGACTCAGATGCTACTAAAATGATAAGAGAAAATTTCACAGACACCCCTAAAATTATCCAATATCTCATAAATTTACCAAACTTGGTCAAAATGTCACAGACACCCCTGACGTTAAGCAGGGTTACCCCTAAGATAAAATATCAATTTTACCCTCTTAGTTATTTATCCTTACCACATGGTGAACTTCCTATAATACCCTTAAGGTTAAAACCTCAGATACAAATCATTCTCGTCATCATCTTGCCATTGCCACTAACCGCTGCCACTGTCGTTGCCACTAACCGCTACCGTTGCCGCTGACCGCTGATCGCTGTCGCTGTCATTGCCGTTGTCGCTTCATCTTCTTCATCTTTTCTTACCCCTTTTATTTTTTCTTCACATCACTGAACCCACTAACCCACTTTCTCTTCCATTTTTTCTATTTGTCTGTTTCTTGAAATCCAAAATACTATCACTGGTCCCATTTTCTTCTCTAACACCCCATTTAAACCTCTTTTATTTCTTTATCTCTCCCACTCAACCAAATCCAAATCCAACATCTGAAACCCTTTTCATTTTCTCTTTGATTGACAGCAGAAGAAGCAAGAACAGGGAAGGGGGGCCATGGGACTTCATCTTCTTCTTCTTCTTCTTTCTCCTCTTGCAACCTCTTTCCTACAACTCCACCCCACCCTGCTCCTTCAACCTTGTATGAAATGCAAGCTCTGAGTCTTAGATGAAACTTTTCGGAGAGTTTCTTCTGATTGCTTCATTTTTTCATGGCTCGGAACCATCTTCTTAGACATCGTTATTGTAGAAGAGGAAGAAGAGAGAAATCTGTTGGCCTGGGAAAGAGATCCGCAATTGTTCCTGGCGTGTTGATGGAGGGATTTGAAGGTGTAATTCCATCTACAGAACCCTTGATCCTTCATTGCTTCTACAGCCCCAACGCTTGCAGCCACGATCCAAGCTCTGCTTGTCGAACTCATTTTCTGTTCTTCGCCACTCACTACTGTTAGTGCTTCTCTTTGAATCTCAAGAATCAAGTAGAAGAGATGGATTATGAACCTGTGAGAAAGCAGATTAAAATGAAATTGAAAGACTAAGGTAGACACAGAAACTATAAGTAGCAGAGGATCACTAAAACTAAGTTTAACCTGTGGGCGTTTTTGCCAATGGTTTTGGAATTCGGATAGCCATTGCTTCATCTTACACTCTTACCCATCTAATTAGAGGAGTACACCATGGCCCTCACACCATGCAAGTGGGATGGATGGCAAAACTTGGTGTCCACTGCCCACCATGATACGCAGTAACGCAGATGTTCTTGAATCGGTGGTGGTCGGAGGTTGCAGTGGTGGAGCAGAAAGAAACGAAGAAGAAGAAGAAATGGTGGGTCCCATGAAGAGAATGGTTTGTATTTTGGATTTTACTGTTAAGGGTATTATGGAGATTTCACAGGTAAGGGTAATTTCGCCATTTAAAAAAAATTAACAGACACTTAACTGCAGAGACTAACGGAGTGAACTAAATTGAAATAAATTCATACAAATAGGGGGTGTCTGTGATATTTTGATCAAATTTGACAAATTTATGAGATATTGGGTACTTTTAGGGGGTGTCTGTGAGATTTTCCCAAATGATAAATATAACCTTGGACTTTAGAGTTTCTTCTGGGTTGTGAATGGAGCCTTTAGGCCCAACATGGGCTGCGGTTGGTTAAAGGAGAGTGATGAAAAATTGAAATTGGGGAGCATGGATCTGTTTTGCGAACCTAGGGTCTTGTATCACCAATCAAAATGAATAAAATTTAGGCAATTTAGTTACAATTTGGACATCTTCGTCAAACTCGTGGAAATTAAGTCAAATGATAGCGATTTTGATAAAATTAAGATTATTTTGTCATTTAAGTCAACCTTGACCTATATAATATTAAAAAATGGAATACTATGATCATTTAGAGCATATTAGTGATATTTACATTTTGAATACGAAAATTTGTTCAAATCCTAAACATTTGTTAATCTCTGTCAAACATACCGTTTTTAGGTCAATTTTGCAGTATGTTGGCCAATTTTAGTCAACTAGGCGTACTTAGTTCAAACATGAATTTGGTCAAGTGGGGCATGCTAATGAATTTCTAATCTAAATATGGATAATTTGATCATTACAGAATATTTGATAATTTCTCTTGCAAAATCGCCAAGTCTTTTACCTCTTTGAGCTAAAAACTCATATACAAGAAAGCAAATGAAGGATCATTCTGATTGAATAAGAATAGCCAGCACAACTAATACGAATCATTAAAATTCAATATGAAGATTGTGTAAAATCCCAAAATCAAACATCATTTTAATTTAACACAACCCTGAACTTAGAACCACATTAAGGTTTTTCAAGCTTGCCATGAAAAAAAAATTCAAGCGAGGTTCAATTACATTTTAATGAGAGATGTTGGGTAGTAGGGTAAATGATTTTGAGGAAAATGGGACGATGGGTTGTGTTCAATTATGTTTTAACCCTTTGCTAAAAAAATATAGTCAAAGTTATTGGTTTTATTTATTTATTTTCTGCAATGAATGTTATTTCACTTAATAAACCTTACAAAGTTATTTTCAAGCATGTCCATAACTGTAATTAAGAGAGTAATTGGTGTCTTGTTATGTTTGGATAATAAATAAATAAATAAATAACCAATAATGCCCTTTTTTTAATCGTTATACTATTTTGCTCTTCTCTTGGGCTTTGTTTGCAAGAGGAATGTAAATTTTGATGTAAAGTGAAATTTTTTTCCCTCAGAGAATAATTCTAGGTGTTTAGTTGCCAGGGAATGTTTTTCCCATGGAGAATAAAATTTATTTTTCAAATAACATTGCAATTTTTATTTCCCCATAAAAAACACACGTAAATTAAAACCCCAAGGATTCTCAACTTTGGGGGTTGTTCTCTCGATTGAAAGTTCAAAACCTAAGTCTCTGGAGAACCTTGAGACTCTAACCTCTCTGATGGCTTTGGTTCTCTCTCTGTGAGAAGCTTGGAAGATCCAATTCTCTCTCTCTCTCTCTCTCTCTCTCTCTCTCTCAGAAGCTCGGAAGGAACTGGCTCTCTTTCTATGTGAGAGGCTTGGAAGCTCTGAGCAAGGTTGGTCTCTATCTTAGAAGCTCGGAAGCTTTGATTTGATCGAAATTTCATCAATTCTGCTCTGATTAGATACTAGATTTTTTGCATTTTGATGATTCAGATTTAAATAAATTGAATCCAATTTGATGAGTGAAAAAAAATCCTTGGTTCCCCTTTGTTGTCTCTTTGATATAGGCAAGCAAACAAAGATGCAACCTCAAATAAGCAGCACACCTTCTTTCCTATTCCTTTGTAGTCTTCTCCTTCTGAGCTTTCCTCGATCTCCCACTCATAAAAGCTTTCTTCAATGTTGAGTTCTTCCTAAAATGTTATTTTGTTTAGCCCTAAAAAAGTTTCCTCTAGGATTGTCACATATAGAGTGTACATTAAAACCCTGAATGAAGAGGGTTCATACACACAACTTGATCAGGATTAGTTTGAATCCAGGACTCTTATATTCGTCTTTTAAGGACTGATATGATCGAATCAGTGAATTAAGTGCCTTTGATGCTTTTCCAATTCCGTAATTCGATCTTGTTTATTCCTAATGGCTAGTTGAGTTTGTTAAAATAATTAAATAATTCAAAGTAGTTCTGATTTGTTTAACGAATTCAACTTGAATCCAACCAAATTACTTAGCAGCCAATTTGTATCGTACCACATGACTCTGGGTTTGAAATAGATCACTGTGAACATGTAAACCCTTGTTCTACTATTTATAGGGTAAGTAGAACAACCAATTCATAACCATTCTTGTACTCATTGAATTTTTCCTCAACAGTAGTCACACATTTTTTGCCACATGGCAGGCTATTGGTCTAGTCGGACCAATGAAGACCATTATGGGAAGATAACAACTTGCATTGTCCACATGTAAAGTTTCAGACCCTGCTTCAATTATAAGGCTGACCATGTCATTTCCTTTGTTTAAATTATACCAAAATCTTCCATGATTTGTAGCTTTAACCATTTTTCTTTGCTTTGAGAGAAAAGTTGTGCCTAGCTGGATTTGAAGTTAGCAAATGTATAAGGGAGGCTGGTATCTACTGTGAAATTTTGGACCCTGCCTAACCTGTCAGGTAGTAGATTTGCTGCCTGTGTTGCTAAATGCAGTAACTTAGACATTATGAAGTTCATAGTGTTGTAAAACAAGGAAATGGATGGTTGAAGTGGAGAGGTGCATCCGAAGTGTTATGTGATCGACGTATTCCTTTAAAGCTTAAAAGAAAGTTCTATAGGACCATTGTTCGCCCAGCTATGATGTATGGGGTAGAATGTTGGGCAGTTAAGAAATGTCATATTGAGAAGCTCAGTGTGGCAGAGATGAGGATGGTAAGATGGATGAGTGGAAAAACAAGTTAAGATAAAGTAAGAAATGATAGATCTATGCATATGGATTTAGAGCTGAACTTTGTTGAACAATTGAGCTGGTTCTGCTGTTTCACGGAGTCTGGTTTTGTGGGGATCTTTTATTTACTGAAGTTTGGTGTTTGCTGATATTTTTTATGTCGTTCATTTTCTATATATTTTTATGTACATTGTTACTTTCTTTTCACAGTCATCCCATATCCACTTAGATATAAACATTTTTGTTGTCTATGTGGCCCACTGCATTGTCTTAATGGACTAGAATACTTAAATTGTTGTGTTGAACTCCGTATACGTTTCAATTTTGGCTTCCTGAATTAGCAATTCTCTTTATGGGCAAAGTCTATTTTAGTATGAAGCTAAAACAGTTCTAGTATCAGTTAAATGTTACTGCAAGGTCCTAGCAGTCTTAATTAATGGCTAAACCTAATCTAGTAGTCTTACTTCATTGATTGCTAAGCCTAATTTTAGGCCATGTTTTTAAAGTTTCTTTTTCTTCATGTTTTTGTTCTTGACTAGTGTAGCTAATTTGTCATGAATTCACAAGTGTGTATTTCAACTTCAAATAGAGATTGAACACCTTCATTGCTTGGAAGTGATTCTCAACTACTCTTGGAAATCAATTATTGTTGTACTTAGGCTATAGTTGGCGGATCAAACCTAGTTGGAATAGATGACACAATTTAGGATCAAAATGCAAATTTAATAACGTCATTGCTGAGTACTGGCTGCATAAGAATTATAAAAATTTTTCGATTTTACAAGCATTAATTCTAAGATTGGAGCTAGCACAAAAGCTATATATTGATCACATCTCCATCGAACTAATAAGAGTAGTTTCCTTCTTATTTCTTTCAGGTACAAATGAAGATGCAGAAATTACAGTTTCCAAAGTCTGATGATGTTCCATTTGGTAAATTCTGTAACAAATGAGGCTGCTACAATACTTGCAAATAGGACCACTGATTTCATAAACCTTATTGAGTTGTTAGACCATCCAACATTTGTCGGCTACTTCTTGCATCCATTTGGAAGGAACTAAGGTTTGATTTAAGATCAGTGCAGAGCAGGATTGTCTATCAAATGTATGGTGATGATCATGATGTGTGTTATTTGGAGACTGCTAGCAATGTAACTATAGATTTTCAAATGGACAATGGAGTGCTTAGACCATTTACTAGTACTTTTATTTCTATTGATACATTTGTTTTTAGGTAGCACCATTGAGGCCGGTTTTGTTTGTGGCCATTTTTGGGTAAGCAAAATGTATTCTTGGTTGATAGAGGAGAAATCCAACTGGCTGATTGTCATAGGAAATTTTGTCTTATTTTTCTCTTCCACACAAGGTTGGAGAAATGTAAAAGAGGTCTGTTGAGTGGTTGCATTTTGAATTATAAGGCCTGAATTTACATTTGGTTTTGTCACAATGGTCATTAATGACTATAAATGTCTCCCTACCTATTTATGAATGTCCAATAATTTCCCCAATTGATGCACGATAATCTCCCCCGACCATCCAAATTGTTAGAATTCAAAGGCTCTTTAATTGCCTATGCACATCTATGTGTGGGTTTCAACAGGGTAGTTATGGTGTGTTAAAACTTTTTTTCAAAACAATGGTCATTAATGACTATAAATGTCTCCCTACCTATTTATGAATGTCCAATAATTTCCCCAATAGATAATCTCTCTTGACCATCCAAATTGTTAGAATTCAAAGGCTCTCTAATTGCCTATGCACATCTATGTGTGGGTTTCAACAGGGTAGTTATGGTGTTTTAAAACTTTATGTCAAATTCATCAAAATTCTGTGATATATAACAATAGTTTGACCTCAGAATGATTCACTAAACTAAAATTTTATGTTTGAGATAAGTTGTATTCTTTTGAATTTTAAAATTTTAGAGTATGCTTTTTTTAAATAAATTATTAAGAAAGACCCTTAATAAGTGAAAATTAGTAAAGTGGGTTGGATTACACATTTTGTCATACCTGCACTTGAACCGGGTCTAATTATTAATTTGAAATGATGTAGGTCCCACCACACATGGTACCCATTGACACTAGTGATTTATGGACAATGACCATTGAGGACCATGAGGTAAGCTTTATACTCCCTTTAATGTATTGGTTGAGGTCTTGAGGCAACGACTTGTTGAATAAGCTCAACAACAACTATCAGTCGATCTGAGAGGTTGATCATCTCAGATCATCCAGTGGTGTTGAATTGTCAGTCAACATTAAACCTCTGTGGGACCCACATGCCTTATGTCAGGCCTTTTTGCTTATGTCTCACCACACTGTGAGATCTATTACTTACTTTGTAAACCATATAGAGTTACAACCATGCCCAAATTCCAGGTTAATTTAAAATTTTAATAATAGGTGTAACGGTACCGACAACTGTCGACATCGGTGACCTTGGACTGTAGCAGTCAAGGATAGAATTATCGATGGAAATGAGGAGAAATACATTTACTGTGGTAGAATTGTCAACTACTCTCTATGCACGTGCTGTGGTGTAAAGTCAGCCGAGAGGGGTACCCGAATGCCCACCCGGATAATTAGTGATGAGTGGCTAACCATAAATAACCTAATTTAATCATGCATGATAGCAATTGGAATTTAATAAGTATAATTCATCTCATTAATGCCTGGGATGTGTATGAGTGCTCTGGAGGAGGTCCCGGCTTGATCCGAGTCAAAACAGACCCTTTAAGCTTTAAAACTAAATTAAATGGATGTGGGTCCCACCTGGACCTAAGCGAGCACTACACCTACTTAATGCTAACCTAGACTAGGGGTACTAAGGTCATTGCATCCTAAATGATGCTTAGAATATAAACTTATAGGGATTATGAACCAGAGCATAAACGTATATGCTACCTAGACCCGAGTGGGGGCTACCCCTACTTGATACTAAACTGGACTAAGAAACACTAGAGTCATTCCACTCTAAATAGTGTTTGGACTGTGGTCCTAAATGTATTAATGACCCAATAAACCATTTTAGACTTTAGGACTTGCGTCTGGCCAAACAAGCCCTAACCAATTGGATCTTATGGTTTAGGACCTAGCTACACAGGCCCTAGTGGGTCTTAGCATTATAAAGACAAATACTAGTTCAGTATTGGGGGAAACCCCCATTTGCTAGAAAACCTAAATTGTCGAGGGAAGAAGAGAAAGAGAAGAAAAAGACGAAGGGAAGAAGAGAAGGAGAAGAAGAGAAGAAGAAGAAGGAGAAAAAGAAGAAGGGAAGGTGGAATTGAAATCAAGCTCATCAAATACTCGGTGAGTGCTTTCATTCCCTATTCCTATATCTATTCCTTTACCTAGACCATGTTAGGTTTTGGATTTGTGGATGCAAGTCCATCAATGGAGCTCCATCTACCAAAATGGGAGAACCATTAATGGAAAACATTAATGCCTTAAAAGTAGGGCTATATGAATCCATGAGACCTCCATTTCCTTTTACATTTAAAACCAAAATTATGTACATGAAATTTAGGTTAAGAACAAGTGAAATTAGGGCTTTTCTTAGGATATGTTAGTGTTTCATATATGGCTTTGTACTAAACTACATTGAGGACTTTAATTAAGTCCCCCTATCCCTATGTACATCCCCATGTACTTCCCTTTAACTTGTGTTGATGTTTAAACTAATTAAAACCATAGGGTTTATGAATCCAATTGATTGGAGAGCATTAAACTCTAGTTTGAGGTGATCCTCATGACTAGGAAGACTTAAGAGACCTTGAGGTATGCCCCCATTTGAGCCAAAACCCCAAGCTCACAAAACCAAAACAAGAAATGTAAGTTTTATTGAAATCGACAAATGCAATCAGGGATAACCGGTAGATGTGCCAAGGAGCCCATCTGCCAGCTTGACATAATACATCTGCCGGTTTGGGCAGAATACATCTGTCGGTCAGACTGACCTTTGCCCATTGTTTCAACCATAACTTGATCGATATATACTCAATCGATGTGATTCAAATTGATTTGTAAACTAGACTTAAAGGGATACATTTTATAGGGGAGACCTTTGACCAAATCTAAGGGGAAGGCCCTAGAAATTGGGGTCAAAGCTGACTAATGTGTGTTGATAGCTTTACCAGAATCGAATTTACTCCAGTGACCTCACCTACTTCCACAATGTTTAAGTAGGGGTTTTGAGGGATTTTAATAGGGGTTGTATACAACTATTAATTGTTGAAGGTAATGGGTTTAAGCACTGGTTGTTTAAAGCATTACACCCTGTGTATCAAGTTTGGAATACCCAAACTATACTTCCAGCTAGTAATTATAGAGAAACTCGGATTTAGGTTAGATGGACTAATTAATAGATTGCCCCTTACAGCTTGAGCCATAACACAAGTAGAATTATATTAGAACATATAAAGGAATATTATCATAATACCCTTATACTCTGCTCCTATGTTCTACATATATCTACCAAACATAAATAGAAACCATTGTTCAATCAGTAACTGAATCAAAATAAATGGAATAAGTTGAAAATCAACAATCCAATAAATCAAGTAAGTAAACTTCAAGAAATAAAACTAGGGTTTTAGGTCAAAACTAAACCGAACAACAAATCCAAAGTTTCACATACAAGTGGCTAAACCAAAAGAAATAGAAAAAGGAAAAAGTCCTTGCAATCCATATAACTTTACTCATCAAGTAAGTCATCCTCATCGTGATCCAGGTTCAACTGTTCTCCTCCATCTTCGTCATTCTCTGTAATTTGTCAAATATGAATTTCATAAGATAACATGAATTCAATCATTTGCAACAATAGTATCAAGTTCAACAATAAGAACTTAGTACATTCCATATATGGCTGAAAGTAAATAAAAAATCAATAAGCATCATCATCAAGTTTCCTTACAAGAACTCAATCCTATATAGTCTCTATTACAAGGACCATATCATGTTTTCATATGGAATACTATGTTCGTCATATCAGTCATAGATTTATGTTGTATCATCAAATCTGGAATGATACACCATACTATGAAAGACATGTCATCAAATTTGGAATGACATAAAGACTAGCACGGTATCATTGAAATATATCAGACATTTTTCACATTCCATTGTGAAATAATGAAGTAAAGAAACTTCACATGAAAAATTTTCTACACCATCAAGTTTGGAATGGTTTCACAAACCCCCATACTTAGTAATCTAACTAAGTTATCTGAAACATGTAAACTGTCCCGAATGCTTTCCAAGGCTAGATGAGATTCAAATAATTCAAAATAATATTGGGTAGGTTAAAACCTGATTAAATGGTCTTTAACCCCATCTCCCTCGTAGTTTTGAATGTTCGATCTATGTTCAATCCCTTTGTAAGGGCATCTGCCATATTATCTTTTGATCTCACATCAATCAAAGTGATAATCCCTTGTTCTGTTCGATAATTCAGCATGGCCTGTTTCAGTCTGATGTGTCTCCGCTTTCCATTAAAGAGTGAGTTATTTACTATTGTCATTGTTGTTTGATTATCACAGAATATAGATATGGAGTTTAACTTTAAACTCCTCAATAGAATAGCCATGATCAAATCTTTTATCCACTCTACTTCATCTCCCGCAGAAGCTAGAACATAAAGTTTCGATTCCATAGATGAAAAAGCAATGCCAGTCTGCCTTTTGGACTTCTATGCTACAGCTGCTCCTCTTAGTGTAAATACATAACCACTGGTGGATCTGCTGTCTCCCAAATCTGAGCACCAAGCTGCATCAGAATATTCTTCTAAAGTTGGAGGATTTCCAGTATAATAGAGAGCATAACCTAGAGTACCCTTAAGGTATCTCATTAGTCTCATCAGGGCATCCCAATGTTCTTTTTCAGAAAACTAATGAAACGACTCAGCATGTCTATCGTAAAGGCTATGTCTAGCCTAGTGCAACTCATTGCATACATGAGACTACTAATCAGTTTAGAATATTCTAACGGATTCATGGTGTCACCTGTGTTAGGTTTCAATCATTTGTTATAGTCATAGGGTGTCTCAATCGATTTACAATCATTGTATCCCCAACTAGAAAGTAGCTTCTCAATGTAATGAGATTGACTAAGGATGATCCCTTGCTCACTAAAGCTTACTCTCATCCCAAGAACGGTGTTTACCACACCAAGATCTTTTATATCGAATTCTTTGGACAAGATTTCTTTAATGTCACTCACTACAGAGAGATCAGAACCTAGAATCAACATATCATCTACGTACAAGCAAATAATCACGACCTTGTTTGACTCAGATAAAAAATAAAGACACTTATCCGAATTGCTGGTCCGAAAATCAAGACTCTTCACTGTTTTGTCAAACTTCTCATGCCACAATTTAGGTATTTATTTAAGACCATAGAGAGATTTGTTTAATTTAGAGACTCTCTTTTCAGAACCTTCCATGGCAAACCCATAAGGTTGGTTCATGTAGATTTCTTCTGTTAATTCTTCATTTAGGAAAGCCATTTTTACATCCATTCGATACACAACATAGTGCTTAATAAATGCTATGGCAAGAAGAATCATTATCGTTGCTAAATGGCAGATCGGGGAGTAGATGTCAAAATAATCTATCCCATGCACCTGGGTTTAGCCCTTAGCTACTAACCGTGCTTTATACCTAGCTATAGACCTTTTCGGATTAAGTTTCTTTTTCAGCACCCACTTACATCCTATTGGCTTAGCCCCTCTAGGCAGATCAACAAGTTGTCAGGTCTCATTCTCTCCATAACAATGAGTCCCTATATCTCATTGCTTCCTTATAGGTGGATGGATCGACCTCTAGATGGTAGGTCATAAAATTCTCATCAAAATCTTTGGGTACTCTTTCTTTAGTGGATATTCTTCTCGACTCTGATTCAATAACCATTGTGGGTGAGTGTTAGAAACAATTGGTTCAGTATCTATGAGTGATTCTGTAATCATTTCTGTCAGACCAGGCAAGGTCATGCCTTTATCTCTGAGAAATTTATCCTCAAAAAATATAACATCCCTAGATTTTATCACCACATTGGTTGATAGATCTAAAAATTGGTCTGCAGCATTCTCTTCTGTATAACCTAGATACACACAAGTGTTTGTTCTAGTTCCCACCTTAGGTCTCCTAGGGTCTTGTATCCTAACATAAGCTATACAACCCCAAATCTTAAGAGTGTCATATCTACAAAGATTATTACGCCATAGTTCATAAGGTATAGAAGGCAGTTTTGAATGTGGTAGTCTATTTGGAATGTGATTTGCAGTCAACACTGCTTCTTCCCAATAGCAAGAGGGCATGCCAACTGTTAATAACATGGAGTTTAACATTTTTGTAAACGTCGGGTTCTTTCTGTTAACGTCATGTTATTTCTTTCAGCTATGCCATAAATCAATTAAAACCATCGTATTACACGCATAAATCACACATGAGTAAAATACAAGGCATACATACATGTCATGGTATGACGGTGGGTCCCACAAGGGTATAACTAACAAAAACACGGTAAAATAAAAGTAATAAATAAAATCAAATAAAATAAGAACAATTTAACTAATAATAAAATAAAATGAAACCCCTTTTTTTTTTTTTACATTTACTTTATTTTACTTTATATTATTACTATTATTATTTTATAACTATATATTTATTTTATTTATTTATTTATTTATTTATTTTTTTACTATATATTTTATTTGACATCATCTTATCTCATATGTATTTTATTTTATTTTATTTTTTCTGACCGATAGATGGGTCATGGCCATGACCGGCAGGAAGGTGTCCTAGCGTTGCTGCCGGTCACAAGTGCCGATCACTCTCGGGATTCTCCACCGGCATGAATAGGTTCTCAAGGACAGGCACTTGCATGTGCCTATCCTGTTGAGCCTGTTCCTGTCGATCCCACTTTTTAAATTAAAACCCATACGGGTCTTTATTCTTCCCACTTCAAAACTCAAACATCTTCTAGAGGGCAACTCTCCAAGCACCAAGAGGTGATTTCCTGCCACTCCCAAGTTCTCTAGGGTCTTGGCACTACAAATCCACCTCCCACATTCATCTTGAGGTAAGTCCTTAAAAAATTTTGAACCTCTTGGGTGTTCTGGCTTAGGTTGAACAAAATTTTGGGTTTTCTTTCTTTCTTTTGAGTAAGATATTTTGAATCTACCTGATCCTTTTCCTTTGGTATTTTCATAATGTTTTATGGGCTCTAATCAAGATTCACACACCAACACAACCAATGCAAACACCAAAACCTGAAATCTCCATTTTCAGTTTAGTGTCCTTGAGTTCTACGATCTCTATTCTTCATCATCTCCTTCTATGGTTTAATCATACCTAAAGTACATACCCCTTCATTCCCATCTAGCCACTATGCATAGTAATTGCATCTTTACATCACACATACTCGCATCAGACTTTTGGATATTCTCAATACCCACTTCGATTTCATCTTGATAGGGTTTGGGATTTAGGATTTTTTTATATTTTGTGATGAGCATGCTCCACCAATGTTTGCTGTTTTATTTGTTTTCATCATAAACTTACATTAGATAGAAAATGTAGTTATTTTATCTCTCTATAGTTCTAGGTCTTGAAAAATTGGGGTTTTTCCTTTTTGTTTTTTTTTTTTTTTTAAATGTGGAGGATGGGCTTAGTGGTTGCTTGGTGTCTTGTGAATTTTCTCATAGATTTATGTTCATCACTTCCAACTATTCCTAAGTATAATGGGTACACTCAACACCACACCCATGAATTATATTTGAAATCCTCCCTATGCCCCCATCGATTTGTTCATTATGGGGTTTGAGATTTGGGATTTTTGTATTGTGTGATGAGCATGTTTGGTCAATGCTTACAAACGTGCTGAAACTGACACTGTATGCAACAAAGACGTTTAACAAATACTAAAATATAATGAGTTATATTTAATACAACTTCTATGCTTAATGAATAATTATTGTTCATGTACGTGTGTACAATTCTATGTAGTTGTATAAAAATAAAACGATACATAATTTAAATGATAGTATGCATAGAATAAATAAATGCAAGTGATGCGTATTGGGTGAAAGAAAACAAAGCAATGCTGTTTTGTGTGATTATCCATAAGGTCATGTTAGGTAGGGTAATGCACTTAGATTTTGGGTTGGTTTTTACCCAAAAACCCCACATACTTGACTTCAAACTAAATAGCTCTATTTCATGTATGCAAGGTGTTTGTAGAAAGGTTTAAATGGGTTATTCTTTGTGTTATTCACCCTTTTTTTTTTTTTTTTTTAATTGTAACATCTTTCTATATAAATGGGTATTTTTCCTATACATTTTTTTCCCTATATTGCTTGATCATGTGATAGCATCCACCCGATATATGCATAAACCCCTTCCCTTGGCTTCATCAACACTAATTTGAAATTGTGCACATGAGGTGCTTGAAGGAAGGTCCAAATGGGTTTATTCATTCTTTATTTATTTATTTATTTATTTTTTTAATATCATGTAGTCTTCATGCCAACCCCACCTTAATTAGCTCCTACACATAGAGCATACAACCCACATCCATTCACCCACTTCTTGAATATATATATATATATATTGGTGAATATGTTGAAGCAATGCTTGCTGGTTTTTTTTTTTGGGTTCTGTCGTTCATGTTTTCTCTCTTATGGTGTATAGGTCATTACCATGCCACCAAGGGCAGCAAGAAGCAGGGCTCAAGTCCAACAAGACCAAGGGGGAGACCAAGGTGGGGGCAGTAGAACGACCTGGCTCCTTTCCAGTCATGGCGGGAGCTGGATGGTCCGACACCCTTTTAGATCATTACATCTGGCATTAAATATATCCAACGGTCATCAATATGATGGATATTTTAATCCATCTCTCTCTCTCACTCTATCGTTTCAACTCCTGAACACGACCCGACTCCATTCCTCAAAACCTCTCATTTTTCTCTTTGTCTTCCCCTTTTCTACGAACCTAAATTAGATAATGAAAATTTGCAAACCAGGGTAGGGATATTGTTGTTGATGTTGCTTCTCTTTAACACCTCCGTGCCCAAGTCTCGCCGGTTCGTTCTTCTCTATAGCTACCAAGAGGGAGAAAAAGATCAGAAGCAGTAGCTTTAGCAACCCCCCCCAGAGACGATTGAAAGCGCATGTTTGTCACCTCGATTGCAAGCAAAGACGAAAACAGAGTGAAAGGGTTATCCACTACCCAGAAGCTGGTTATGGTTTAATCCTCTGAGATAGAGAAGAAGTACAGAAGCAAAAGGAAATTGGGAGATGAGGACTCGAGAGTAGATTGGGCCATGTTAAGGAAAAGGTGGAATTATGATAA
This sequence comes from Telopea speciosissima, assembly GCF_018873765.1. Lineage (NCBI taxonomy): Eukaryota > Viridiplantae > Streptophyta > Magnoliopsida > Proteales > Proteaceae > Telopea > Telopea speciosissima. Next base: position 29,104,022 of record NC_057919.1, on the reverse strand, counting down.
TGAATGCAACCTGCAAACAAGGGACACGATTTATGAGAGGATTAAACAAATGAATTATAGACGAAACCCATTACGGAACGCCACTAAAAAAGGGAAATAATTGCAGAGAGAAAGACTAATCCACCTAAAATTTCAGGGGAAAATAACCCTGAAATTTTTCCCTTTGTTCAATCCGCCTTTCTCTCTTTCACCCTCCTCCCCTTGCAGTATTCCCTTATGACACTTTTTAACCCTCAAACTCTCTGGTTTTTTTTTTCTCCCCTTGAAATTTCCAAAACTTAGAATCAGATGTATGAATTCATCACTTTCAGAGGGTTTGTCATCAATGTAATCACCACTTTTTGATTCATGCGTTATCACTTGAAAAAGGTAGACCTCATTTCCCGTATCCTATCCCCCACCAATTTCTTGTAACTTTCCAATGGAGATTTTGCTTTTATTTCCCTTTTCTGTGTGTACGATGTAGTTCTCAAATTTCATTTAAGTAGTTTATATGAAGTGTAGGTGTATTTAGGGTCTGCAGATCTTGTTTTCTTCTTAGTCTTATTGTCAGATCTAGGCGAAGATGTCGCTAGAATGCATGATTTTCTTTTCAAGATCTAATTTCTATTGTATAAAAGCTTGTTGAATCGAGGGTTGGGAGGTTCCAGTTCTTTTCAAGATCTGATATCTGTTGTATATAAGTTTGTTGAAGGCTTGGGAGGTACCAGGCTCCAGCTATTGAACCTTAGTCTTCCTCTCATTTTCTTTTTATCTGTTAGGGTTTTAGGTTTACAAAGCAGAGTCACTCAATCGCATACACCTGTGTCACCGGATCCCGTGAAGAAGATGCAGAAAGGGGGAAGAGAAAGAGATACGAGAAGTTCTGAGGAATGAAGTTGGGTCGGATTCAAGAGTTCAAACGAGAGAGTTAGAGAGAGATGGATCAAAATATCCATCATATTGATGACTGTTGGTTATATTTGATGCCAGGTGTAATGATCTAAAAGGGGTGCTGGACCATCAAGGTCCTGCCACGGCTGGACAGGAGCCAGATCCGCAGTAGAGGTAGAGGCGGAGGTAGGGGTAGAGGTAGAGGTCCACAGCCCCATGAATTCAACCATGTCATGTTCCGTATAGTAGAGCATGCTGACCGTTGGAACTCCCTCACAGAAAAGCCGGTCCTTCGTGAGCGAAAAGTTGATGAGAAAGAGCTTTGTTCCTTTAAGATAGCACAACGATTCGCAGCCCAGGGTTAGACCAGCATGCTTCATCCTCCTGACACGGTGTACCCCCACTTTGTTAGACAGTTATACAACAATCTCACTGCCGAGGAGCATGTTAGAAGGGGATTCTGGATATCCAGCCGGGTCAAGGGTCAAGACTTTTCCTTCAGTGCGGCTGAGTTGGCGGCCATCATTGGTGTTCCCAACGAAGGAAAGATCCGGTACTTCCCTGGTAAGAGCAATCCGCTAAAACACTTGACTAAGGATGAGAACTCCGATCTTAGGAAGTGTTTAAGGAGTGATGGTACGGATAAGGCTTTATTGATTTCAAAGTTCCACCCCACCTTCAAGGTATTGGCTCGATTAGCGCAGCAAAATCTCATCCCTATAACTGGTCACCTACATCAGGCTTCCTTAATGCATTCCTACATCGCTCTATGCTTATATGAGGAGCAACCACTCAACCTGCCCAACATCATCATGTGCAACATGGCCCACAAAGGATATAGACCCATAGAGAGCGACCTACCCTACGGAAGGCTATTGACAAAAGTCTTCCATCATTTTGGCATTTAGTTTGATGAGGAAGATTGGGCTGAGACGGGAGAGTCGTGGTTCGACCTTGTCACCATGCGGAAGATGCGCATGAAAGGTGATGAGGGTAGTGGGGATGACCCAGAGCCTATAGAGAGACGAGCCGGCAGAAACTATGATGATGACGAGAGCGAGGAGGAAATAAATGGGGAGGTAGGTGAGGAGCAGGGAGGTGATGTGCAGCCTCAGGAAAGTCAACATAGTCGAGAGCCTTCTCCTCTAGTTAGGCGCCGCGGTGGACGCGCCTGGCTAGCAGGTAGGCACAATGTCGATGCCTCATCTTCAGGAGTAGCAGAGCCTAGCTTGGGGTTCATTGCTGCCCAGCTGGCTACATTGACTGAGGTTGCACAGAGTAACACCACCAACATCAAAGAGCTGCAGAGTCTTTACAGAGCTATCTACAACAGGATGGTCCATGTGGAGCGGCGTTAAAGGTGTATGGATTCTCCCGACCCCAGCCTAGGAGTTGTTCCCCATTTTGTTGCCTATATAGCTTTTGTACCGGGAACACCACTTAAGACTTTATGTATTTTCTGCACTTTTTTTTTTGGCATGTACTTTGTTCTCTTTATTTCAATTAGTTTATGTTCTATGGATACTCTCTACCTCTTTTGTACACGTCGTCGACGTATCAACACTATTAACTAAGTTCTGTCTTTTCATTTGGTTTCTTACATCTTATGTGTTGATAAGGCTTTTATTACACAATCCTAATAAAGAGTAAATCAGGTTGTGTGAATCTCGAGTTAGTCCCATAGTAGAGCATCATGCTCTGATACCAAGTTGTTACACCCCCAACCCTGAACCACAGGGAATGCAATTGGAGCGTACCAATACGTTTCCAAAACCGCCAAGATCACAGATACAGTAAACAAGATTAAGTCATACACACGACCACAGAAGATCAAACAGGTTAAAATAGTAATATCAGAGTTTACAAAACCTACGTGATAACTTATATAATGTTTATTTAAGTTTGCCGTTCCATTACAGATCATTTTAATTAGGACCTATATATTACCTACTGTATAAATAATACATTTATCATGAAAGGAATCAAAAGAATACACCTGTAAATAAAAAAGGAATAATTAAGCATATCAAAAGATGGCCACCGGCCATAAATCACTGACCCACCGAGGAACACACATCATAGCAGCACTCCGATCCATGCTCCACGATCTCCGGAGTCCACCAATCAACGTAACCAGTATCGAGAGTCTCGTACTCCGCTCCACCCCTCACTTGAATGTACCTGCATCATCTAAAAATATATTTTCTCGAGGAGTGAGCTCCACTGAGCCCAATGAGTAGCTAAGCCATATAAACATGCACAATAATAATAAATGGGGTTGACTGCAAACCGTACATGATGAACGGATACCAAGGTGTCCCATGCCACCAAGGTAGATCGTACATCACATACAATTTACAATCATGCTACATGAATGAATGATGATGTATAGTTTTATTGTTATCCACTTAACAACACATCTAAGTTAGGTATAGTACTATAGCAATACCTTAGGTAGCAACCCTGACATCAGTACCATAAACGGATGGTATACCGGCGATGACAAACCCGAGTTGCGCTGGAAGCCTGCCGTACCGATCTCCACCTAGAGCTATACGCAAACCCCCAAGTCAAACCCCATCCTGGCGTTCGGCCCAAAATACGGTCAGTGCCCGAAATTCTAGAGTGGGTATACCCAAATAACGGTCAGAACCCATGGATTTAATCGACACTTAACCCCCTGTCGGTAAGGGTCATAGTATTGGGTAAACATTTATCCTAGCCAGCATTCACCTATTGTATGAGTGAGGTACGCATGTGCATAGGCTAGAGGCCGAGTCTATAGATACCGAAATATAATCGGCCAGCTATCCTCTCGCCCCTTTAGCCTATACGTACACATACAAGTACGAGATGTGAATATCGAGGGCGGTCGGCCGGTCACCATCCCTTTTCCACCCATTGCAATGGACAACTCTACTGCAACTATAAGTACGGCAATCCCAAGCCCAGCACCCACAGACACTTGGATCCCGCTTCTAAAGCCCAAAATCTACATGCTATGAGTAAATCCACATTATGGAAACCCCAGGTCCAGCACCAACCGGCACCCGAGTCCTATAACAAAATCCGATACCATTTGCACCATAGTACAATAGAATAAATAATATCACAAGACAAGAATGTAAAGTCCTATCAACATCTAAACACGTATATCATCCTACATCTAATTATACAATATAGGACACATGCATGAATGGCATTCGCAAGACACGACACACAAACATTCCATAAATTAAGACGTTTGCTTAACTCACTCACCTTGATTCTCGGTCAGTCGTCAATACTGTGTTCTTCAAATCGACGATCGATGCCAAGCACCCCGTCCCACATACTAATATGCCCCCGAGCTAGGTAAGTCAACCTAAAGAGGGTGTATAATGTGGGGTGAGGTTAGTGTCTTAGGGCCAGAAGAGTTGGGCCCAACAAGTCATCAAACAAGGCTGAAAACAGGGGACCGACACATACAGCAAGGCCAGGACCGGTAGATGTCATCTGCCTGTCCATGTGCCTGTCCCTCTCGGGACTTTCCACCGACAGAATTAGTTTCTCAGGGACTGACACTTACATGTGCCTGTCCATGTGCCTGTCCCCTGGTAGTAGCCATGACACCTACAACATTTCAAGGACTGGCACATACATCATGTGCCTATCCATGTGCTAGTCTTGCTGTTCATACCATTCTGAGAATGGTTTTGCAGCCCCAAAGTCTTGGGCTAAAATGGGGGTATTCTTAGGGTTAGTTAGGGCTTCTTGGCTATGGTTTACACTCCATTAAAGGGTTAAGATCCCAACCCTATAATGGGTTGCAATTCAAGGGTGCTTCTAGGATTTTGGCATCAAGACTTGGAGGGTCCAAAGGGAAGGGTCATTAGATTTGTGGAAACAAACGTAAGGCTCTCCATGAGCCTCAATCCAAGTTCTATGAACATCACCCCCTTCTAGTTACATAGATCCCCAAACCATTGGTCTCAAATTTAGGGTTTACCCATGAAGTTGGGGTCTCAAGCAAGAAGTAGAGTGAAATTTTAGGGATTTATATAATCCCCACTGGCTATCATAAATTTTCTTCCATTAATAGTTCCACCCTAAGGTTGGTGAGACCATTAATGGTAGGAGATTCATAATCAAACCCCTCATTAATGAGTGAAGAAGGGAAAGAAGTAATAGGATTTAGAGAGAGAGAGAGAGAGAGAGAGAGAGAGAGAGTATGCTCACTAAGGATGTACATTGGCTTCACCTCCCCCTTCCTTCTCCTTCCTTCTTCTTCTTCTTTCTTTCTTTCTCTCTACTCCTCTCCACGATTTGAGTTGTATTGTGAGGTGAATAGTGATTTAGGTTCTCTAATAACCCATCTAGGCATTAGGTCTTGCTTGGTTGGTCTTAGGTCTTTAGGTTCATTTTGCTAGGACATGTTTGGGGTAGAGGTTATCCATAGGTCAAGTTTTAAGTTACTAGGCCCATTATACTACTAGGCCCATAATATTATTAGAAGAATTATAAAGTCCTAAGCCCATTCTAGTATTTATACTTATGAGCTATTAGGATACCGACAGATTCAGCCAAACAGCCCTTAGTGGCTGGGCTTATAAATAAGCCAGCCTTAGACCAAAAACCTCCTTTGCTTATCTCGTTGAAGAGAAGGAAGAGAAGGAGAAGGAGAAAGAGAGGAGAAGAACAGGAAGGAGAAGGCTCGGGACCTCTTTGTGCTTGGATCCTTCAAGGTAAACCTAAACCCAGCTATTCCCTGCTATTTTCATAGCCATTACCATGGCTGTAATCCCTGAATCTTCTCTGTTGTTGGCTGTCCAGCCATGTTCCCATGAGTTTCATAATAAAAATCATGTTTTGCTAACCTTAGATGCTTAGATTCTTACATGCATGTATGAATCTGGTATGTTTGGCCTATCATCTACCTCTGCCATGATAAATACATGTTGTAACTGATATTAACAGCTTGCATAACTGATTCTCATGCCCATTGCTAGCCTTGAATGGTCCATATAAGTGTAGGAGCCTTAATACCTAAATGTATGATGAATTCATGGCCTTATTTCCTGAACCAGAGCTATTACAGAACTGATAAATGTGTAAAAATCTGTTAATCTAGTGTACAAGCCAAGCATGCTAGCATAGGGACCCGAACCCCCAAGAACCTCATGCATGTTGGATTTATCACCATGTATATGTTGGATGTCATGCATGGAACCCCACAGCAACTCCTAATCATCCATGCATGCTCCTAATCTGTAGATCTAAGCCAAAATAGATTTATCCTTTAAAAGTTTGAACTATTCATGCACTGGTCGATTGCAGTGGTCGATTGGATCAACCACTATGAATTAACCACTGCAAGAAATTAAAACCTGTGTAACCCCTAGCCTGTCTATGGGTCTGTGATGCCCTGCATAGGGTCCTACATGAAATCCCAGCTAAAAATGATGCCTTGTAACCCTGTTTTGAGCCAAACTGATTCCCCAGGATAAGTTTTGGGCAACCAAACTTGTACTTGACATGGAACCATGACCCCAATCATTGATGGAAGTACTGTTGTGCCATCTAAAGCCATTGGTGGGAACCCTCTCCAAATCTGTGACTATAACCCCTACTGGCCCATTGCTAATGGACCAGTACCAATCAACCACTGTAGGAAATCAAAGCCTGTGCTGACCCTGACCTACCCCAAGGTCTGAAACACCCTTTCATGGGCCTTTGGTGTAAACCCTAGCCTAAAACTCATTAACTCAACCCTGTGCCTACACTTAGAGCTATGGGTTGATTGCCACTAGTCCATTGGATAGACCAGTCCAATCAACCAGTACAAAATATGGTTGAGTAACATGACCCTAACCCCTGCAATAACCTAAAATAGTACCTAGGAACCTTTTGGGTTTAAAAGCTTCAAACCCCTTTTGATTTTGGGCCACAGCAGCCTACTGGTCCATTGCCACTGGTCCATTAGATGGACCAGTACCAATTAACCACTACTACTGTCATGGCAGTTTTGAGTCCTACTTTGGTCTGGAAGATTGACCGGGGTCACCCCTAATTTTCTAGGGCAATTTAGTGTGTATTAATGTAATTTTCTAATTTATTTACCTAGGCTTTGATTGTTCGTCCGACAACGCGTATCCGTGCACTCTTGTGGGCCAACAGTCTTTGGATCCGGCAGAGCATTGTCAAGGTGAGTGGATATTGGATCATCCTTGTGGGTGTAACCTTGTGTACATGCCAAAGATACAAAACTACTTTTCATTATTAATATCTGTGTTATATGATTATTTATTTACTTTTGGACATTAAGATTTCAGATGTAACTGTGGATTGTGATTATGAGCATGTTGATAATTTGATTGATGACTAAAATGCATGCTATATGAACTATTAGATTAGATGCCGTAATAGACGGCTTGGAAATGAAAGGCATGGTGAGCCATAGTATGGGATGCGGGAGCATCATCCATTTCATACTGAAAATGAGGTTTGTAGTAGCCCATAGAATGGGATACAGTTGACACCACTCAACTCATACTTATCATGTAGATCATTGGGCTAGGCGAACATATCCTTATGCTACAGCCCTTCCCAACAGGGGTGCAGGTGTTGTGTGATCATGGCCTCCTGAACAGTCGAGGGTAGCAGATGCCGGGTCAGGTTGTCATGGTTAACTTGAGGTCTACCAAGGGAGGGAGTCGGTGCTCCTGATCCCAGCGCGGGTTCCACCCGCAATGATTGAGGTGGCAACCGCAATCATTGCAAGTAGCATATACCTAGTGACTTAGTTGTGATGTTAGGTGGACTATAGTAATAAAATTGAACCTGGCATATAGATTGATGATGATGATGGTTGTACCTGCTTATATGATTTATTATTCATTTACTGGGCTCGATGGAGCTCATCCCTCGTGGATTGTTTCTTTTAGATGACTTTGCAGGTACCGATTCGCTTAACAATGCGTGATGAAGCTGTAGAACTTTCGTACTTGCTGCCTCGTGAAGATCTTATAGTTTTATTGCTTCCATACCTTCGGAAGCATAATCTTTTTTCTATGTATTGTACTTTGAACATAAATGGATATGTATATAATATAACATAAGTACTTGGGATTGTACTATAATTAATATAATCTATCTTTTGGGTAGTTTTTCTTTTATCTTCCATTGTATTCTGATATTCATTTATTATCTTTTACCCTCATTGTGTGATTTGTGACATGTAAATACTGCTTCTGGATCCTTGGGGATTGGCGGATGTGGTTCGACATCCAGGTCACCCGCCCAATCTGCCTAAGGGGTGGTTTTGGGGTGTGACATGATTTCTCCAGAAACGTGAGAGCACCCCTTCACAAACCAAAAAGGTAGTTTCTCAAAAATCGTGAGAGCAACCCTTCACAAACCAAAGAAGTAATTTCTAAAATAAACATGAGAGCACCCTTCACAAAGCAAAGAACTTTACAAAAAGCTCTCTGACAAAACAAGAACAGCAAGCTTCCTTCTTTTCTGGCTTTTTTTTTTTAATAAGCCAAAAGCTTTGAAAACAACTTTCCACAATAGAAAAGGTTGCAAATGTCCTTTTCTTTTTTTGTTACTAAGGTTTTGATTCAACCAAAAAGCTGTAGAAAACCTTTGACAGATAAAGACTTTGAAGATTGTTGGAACTTCCGAAATTCAAAGCCGATCGTACAAGCAAAGCCAGAAAAGAGATTCCTAAATCCAAAATCGATCGCACAAGCAAAGTCAGAAACAAGATTCTGAAATCTAATGTCGATTGCACAAGTCTTTGGCCTTTTTTCTTTTTTGAAATGAATCAAACGATGAGAGCCAATCAAGACGAACACCAAAGCCGAAGCTGATCGTTCTTCTCCAAAGCCGATCACACAAACTAGAACCGTGACATACGATCAAGGTGAAAAAACAAAACTAATGCTTTAAGATTGTTGAAGGTAATGGGTTTAAGCACTGGTTGCTTAAAGCATTACACCCTGTGTATCAAGTTTGGAATACCCAGGTTGCTGCCTGCAACTAGTAATTATAGAGACACTAGGGTTTAGGATAGATGGGTCCCTCACAACCTGAGCCATAACAGAAGTAGGATTATATTAGAACATATAAAGGGATATTACCATAATACCTTTACATTAATACCTTCTAAAACATATTAAATTAGATAACTACAACCGTCCGGAGGGCCGTACGGGTACATGCAAAAATCAAATTTTTGTTAGAATCATCGATTCGAAGAACAAGGTGAGGAAATTGGACATTTGACCTTGTTTTTGAGAATGTTTTGCACCTTGCTATGTGAATGCCATACATGCACATGTTTGATTAATTGTTAAGGTTGTTTGGTTAATAATACATATATTAATGAGGATAATGATGTAGGAACTCTTTCATGTTGAATGTAGATGCTAGGATGTACATTTATTTTTATATATTATGATGAGATTATGAATGAGAACATGGTTATGTGATGAGAATGAAAATATGAGTGTGAATGAATGATGAGACAGAAATGTGTGTTGAGTATGGTTATGGGTATATGTTAGAATATGAAAATGGTTGATGATTGTGAAATGTGTGAGATTGATGGGATCCAAGTGCCGTAGTGTACGCCGGGCTTGGGATCGATAATTAAGAACAACTGTGCGTGCACGTGTAAGCTAGAGGGGGTGAGAAGATAGCAAGCCCGATGTAGGGACTATGGATTCGACCTCTGGTCTACGCATGTACGTATCCTAATATGCATTTAGATGTATGCTGGTTAGGATGACACTATACCCAGTGCTACGACCCTTGCCAACAAGGGTTTATGCATTGGATAATCTTCCACGGGAAATCCAGCGAGACCGACGTGAGGTACTGGGAGCAACAATTCTGATGAGAGGACCGAAACCTTGGTAGTGGGATTAACCTTGGGGGTTTGCTGGGTAAACTAGCGTTTCTGACTAGAGGACTGGGACCGACAATTTTGACGAGAGGACCGGGATCGACAGGCTTCCATCACAACTCGGGTTTGACATCCCCAGATAGACCATCCGTGTGTGAGGTGGAGGGCCGGGGATGGTACCTAGGGTGTTGCAGTAGCACTAGACCAGACTTAGGCATTTATTTGTTAGGTGGATAATAATAAAATTGAACTCATGTGACATGACTGTAAATCAGACCTGATGTATGAATTGTTCTGGTGGTATGGGATGTTGTGGGATTCGTTTATCATGTTTAGTTTGTGTCCTTGTGATTGCATTCATGGATGTTTGTGCTTGCATGTATGGTTTGATTACTCATTGGGCTCAGTGGAGCTCATTCATCGAGGATACCCCCTTTCAAATGTTGATGTAGGTGTGATGGAGCCGGGTGGTGAGGACTGATGGCCTCTTGAGGCTGAGGAGCACAGATTTGACTACTATTGTGAGGTGTGTTTGTAGATCAAACTACGGTCCATGGGATCATCCATGCATGCCATGGAAACTAATGACATATGTTTTATTTGAGTTCCCTACTCTTGGGATCTCCAGGGTTTTCCCCAGGGCACCCCAGGGTTACTCTAGTGCACCCTATTTAATTTTTAGGGATTCCCATGGGTGGTATTTGGTATAAAAAAACTTTACCAAACCCTTTTCTTTCTTGTCCCATAAAATTATGGGATCCCCAAGAGAGAGAAATTCCATCTCTTTTCCATCTCATAGAAAGAGGAATCCATCTCATACCCGAATGCGCAACGGAAAGAAATCGATTCGAGTTTCTTTTGTATCCCATGAATAATCACATAATTAAAACAAGAGGAATTAACAAAAATTTGTTAACCTGATGAGCCTCAAGTGTTGCTCCTCCAATAGACAGTGGTTCTTCTTCCAACAAGCACACCAGGTAAACAGATTTGAACCTCCAATGGTGCAGCCAAGGTTTTCTAAGCCAATCCAAGAGTCTCTTCAGTTCTTCAAGCACAGATCTGGGTTTTCAAAACCCTAACTCTCAAATACTAGAGAGCAAGAAGGAGAGAGAAGAGATCACAAGAGAGAGAGGGGGAGAGCCAAAATCATGGAAAGGGGGGCATTGCCCTAGGCAAAACGTGGAGCAACCCCACGTCTGTGTTTTTGGTGTTTAAATACTAATAGGGTTTCCAAAACCCTGCTTGTAATTCCCAGTGAGAGTCAGACACTCTCTCTCTCCTCATTGACTTGATCATGTGTAATCCTGAAGTGTTTCTAATTGTTGAAGAAGCAGAATCTAATATGGAATAGTATAACTAATTATTTATTTTAATTTATGGATAATTACAATTAGCACCATATTCATTAATTAAATAAATAATCAATTATTTTAGTAAATTTCAAATAAACCCTTACATGATAATAAATCATTATGTACCAATCCATCACTAACCAACACCATCATTATGGAATCTAGGGCATGTACTAGTATTGCCAAACCCCATTTCATAGAACAAGTCCATATCAGAGAGTCTATGTATATAGCAAAACTTGACAAAACATTTTTAATTAAATTACATATAGTTTATCATTTTATGTAAAATAGGTTTTGCAAAAACCATTTCCAAAACGGCACTGGATCCAGATTCCGATCTGACCATTCACAGACAATCTCTATCTTGGTGTTCCCCAATCGAACAATGGTGAACATGTTGAGTAACTCCTTCACTCACAAAATGTTTGCGCATTCCTATAACACCAGCTTTGACTTGCTTGAATCCCAATCATTGATGAACCAAAAAATGCGGTCACAGTTTGCAGGGTCCTCTCAGGTACAGGGTCTTGGTGACACATGTCTATCCCATCCTACATCTGACAGTAATACATGAGGGAATCGACAAAATAGATTCTTCGCCAATACACACATCAAACGTGTGAGTACTCGAATTCGTACCCTAACATCACATGTCTAGGCATACCTAATGCGACGGCCATATGATAAAGGTGCCCAACCCAAACCCTAGCCATATCTACCATTTTAAGTATAACTTATGGATACATAAGGCTCAAAAAGTTTATATCGCATGTGATAATAACAAACTAAAATGTATAAAAGATTCAATACAAAGTAAACCGGACCAAACCGGACTGAACCGGGTTTGATGGACACATATATCCAGTAGTGTTCCCATGGGGGACAATGACACTTGGCCGGGTGGCCTTATTTTGAGACTTATACTATTCTTTTGATTTTCTGTCATGAGTGATGTATTATCGGAACTATATGTAATACAAAAGTCCTAATAGGAAATTGTTGTTCCCTTTCCCATTTCCCTTGCAACCAAACGGAGCCTTGATAAATATTTCAAGTTTAACTTTGGGAATCCAATCCCAACCGTAGATGGGAATCATTTCTAAGCGCTCTAAACATTGAATTTTCAAAGGTTAAAACTTACTTGACATGGTTGATTTTGAACACTTTTTCATAGTCTACATAGATGAATGAGTTTAGACATCAGCTTAAATAGATAAGATAGATGCTCATAGGTGTGTGGACACTTGGGCAGCTTTACCCAAAACTCCACCCCCCCCCCCCCCTCAAAAAAAAAAAAAAAAAAAACCCAATTTTGGGCTTATTTTCTTATGCCTAGTATTGGACTTGGGCTGAAAAATTAGAATCCAAGGTGGGGTTGGGTTGGGCACTTAAGACCTGCCCGATACTGAGTGAGACCTAGAAAACCTGTTCAAAATCCAAGTTTTTTTTTTTGGTGGTAAATATACCCATACATATGGCATACATGCATAAATGCATTGTATAGCATGAATTATTGCAATATATCTTATATATATATATTACCGTATATTCCAATTATTTTAAGTAAAAAGAGTAAAATAAAAAAGAATAAATGAATGAATAAAGCCAATATATTGTTGCTCTTCCTCAAATCCGCCCGAGCCCGGGCGCAACCCGAATAAACCCAAGCCCAGCTAGGGTCTTTAATAGTTCCACTTGGGTTGGGCAAACTCAAACTTGAGGTTGAGTTGGGTTGGGCTTTTGTTGGGCATGCTCTCCTTAGACTTAATGTTGGACTAAGGGTGTCAAAATCAAATTGAAACCTAACCGTTTAAATAAAAACTGTAAAACCATTTAATAAATGGTTTGATTTTGGTTTCAAAATTGAAACTGTTTAATTAAATGATTTAAACTGAATCAGGCCATTTAACCGAAATAGACCGTTTAACACTCTTAGATGTACATAAATGTGTCAAAATCAAACAGAAATCATTTACCGAAACCAAAGCAAACCATTTATACCAAAACTATGAAACCGTTTAATAAATGATTTGGTTATGGTTTCAAAATTGAAACTGTTTAATTAAACAATTTAACTGAAACTGGACCTTTTAACACCCTTATGTTGGACCATATTAATAAGATATTATATGTACTTCTTATTAATAAACATCATATTAATTTCTCTCTCTACCTCTTGCTTGTCGATAAATATGGTGGCTTGGGGAACGATAGTTCTCATCCATGTTCTTTTTGGACTCCCCTGCCGATGGGCTCGGTTAAAGCAAATTGTGATGCGGCTTTCACTACTGAGATGGGTAGGGGAGGACTGGGAATTATTTTTAGAGACCATTCTGGTGCTTTGGTTAAGGCTCGCTCCATCCCTCTTGTTCTTGGTTTGATCATCTAGGGAGAACTGCTGGCGATTCGTGATGCTCTACTTTTGGTTTTAGAGCTGGGATATGATAACCTTGTGGTGGAATCGGATAGCTTGGATGCTATTCTTTTTGTTGAGGGGTCAAAGTCCCCAGGGTGGGAAGTGGAGGACTTAATAGTGGACATGACTACGCTAAGGACTTCTTTTTCCTCTGTTATCTTTTCTTTTGTTCCTAGGGCTATGAATTGTGTCTCGGATGCTCTAGCAAGGAAGGCGCTGTCTATTGGGTACATGACAGATTGGCCAAAACTCCATTCGGTGGCTTCAGGACCTTTGTGTGACTAATGCCACTGGTTGTACTCACCCCTCTCATCAATAAATTTCCCGTTTACCAAAAAAAACAACCTATCATATTTTCTTGATGATCCTCTTCTAGATTTGGCACAATAATACACTGCTTCTATACCATATGGAAGATGATATAACAAATTCTTATCATTAGATAGATACAGGGTCCTCCAAATTAACCATGTGTCAAACTTTGTAGTCCAACTCAATCATATGGTCTATTTTAGTATTAAATTTAATTTCTTTAGTATTTGCAAAGGCTACTCCTTTCAGTTCAATTCATGCCTATGATCCTTTTGCCATTTGTTATCTTTCATATGCCATTAATTTAAGATCCTGCAAAATTGCCAAATGACAATTATAACCCGTGCAATTTATTACAAAGGCCGACGCAACAATCCTTTCTTTTAGGTTTAGGGTGGGGGTAGAAATATACAATGAATAAATAAATGCAATTGATGATAAAAATTGAACAAAATAAAAAGGACCGAGTTTCCCTCCACCCATGGTGAATGGGACCGGGAGAGGGCGGGAATGGGTATCAGGAGGGTATTTTGTAACATACTAAAACACCCTAGGGAGGGGATTTGTGAATCCTAGGATGGTGGGTGAACCGTCCTCTATGGGTGGAGGAAAACTTTATCCAAATAAAAATTCAAAAAAAAAACAAGAACTCTCTTTTTTTTCATTAATTCACTTCCAAATTTTATGTCTACATAAAAGAAAGAAAGACAAAAGATAATCAATATAAATACTATTAATTTTTTTAGTTTTCAAATTGAAAGAGGGAAAAAAAAATTTCAAATGATTATGTTGTTCAAAGAAGGGAAAAAGAACTTTGTCCAGGAGCAGAGTGCCTACGCCCAGACACAAGATGGGGCGAAATGACTGCCCCACCCCAATGAAATTCCATCTCGTCTCTATTGATGCTTCATCGCACACTCTCATTGGCCCCTCGTGTTGGCACTGGGGCATGCTCCTAGACAGAAAACTTTTCTTCTTCAAAGAAATAGAGAAACAAAAAATGATTGCTACATCAATGCTTATTTGTTTATTTACCTTTTTGACAATCAACTATTGCAATCATATTCAAATATGTCATACAAAGCATTTGTTTCCGCTGCATGCTTAATTTCGTATTATCGGTAACTGTTATTTTCTAAGATGTATTGCTTTCATTATTTTCTGTTTATTGTTTCCATTTTTTTTTTTAGGAAAATTTGGAAACCTTTTTGTAATGGCTAAAGAATATGCACAAGAACTCTAGAAATTAGATAACATCCCCTCCCCTCCCCTTCCCTTCCCTTCCCTTCCCTTTGTTTACCTAAAGATTTTGTCAAAGTCATTCTAAAGTCAAAGCTACTCAAAAGAGGTAATAACAAAATGCTTGTGTTTGAGCTATTGGTATATACCATATTTAGTTGACTTTCATCCTCAAAAATAAAATTGATCCCAATCACTTTCCTTTAATAAAATCAGTTAAATTCTAAGATGTCCTGCATCTCAAAAGAAAAGACATATATATGTAAAAAATGACATGTCACAAGCAGAGGCTGCCATTTGGAAGATGTGGTTGACCCATTTCATCAGTAAAGTTTCAACACCAGACACATAGTTCCCTTAACTAAAGATGCAACTTGGACCAGCAAATACAACATTTGAGATTAGAATTGAACAAAAATCATGAATTGGCCAGACCCTCCGGTTCCAACCTGACTCTAATAGACTGAAATGGAGGAGAGCAGGCCAGAACAACTGAAAATTTTAAATTGAAATATTTGTGTAAGTACACACTTCAGTTTTTGGAGAAAAAAAGAGTTACTATTACTACTAGTGTTACTAACCAGAGCATAACATATTGAAAAGTAAATAATGAATAGGTAAATGTAAACCCCATTTTATTGGAATTGATGGGAGGTAAATCAAAATAAGATTTGAAGCCCCAGAAGGGCTCTTGGATATAGAATAGTATTACGTGAGAAAGGATTGACAGTTCAAACATCCAACAATGAATGTTAATGAGCTCGGACTGTTGGGATTTTTCAGTTGCAAGGTATCGACTTCTCCACCTAGCACTGCACACTTTTAGGAATTGGAGAGGTTTATTTTTCACGTGGGAGATAGGAGATAGAGTTTGAGTTAATTTCGGGTTTTTTTTTTTTTTAAATTTTTTTAATTCCAGTTAAGAGTCTTAGTTTTACAACTATAAATATGGGTATTGCTTGTAACCGATGGACAAATTTGAAACTGAAATTATTGAGTTTTGCTTAAAGTGAGTGTGGTGTGATTCTCTTCTTCCTTCTCAGATATTTTTCCTCTTCTCTCATTAGCTCTGCACCAATTTGACTGATGACTTGTTGAAAGATTGGTTCTGTACAATTAGTGGATATATGGAGTTATGCATGGCTTCCTCAATGGCCCCCAACTTTCCCGGGGAATGTTTTAATAAAGTTTCTGAGCTCATTGTTGATAGAACATCGAATTTGTCTCTCACACAATGATTTCTTATGTTGTCCGTATGAAAGATTCTAAATAATTGAATACCTAGTCGACAATGTAATTTCCTGACCATTGATGACACGTGTGCTCTCTATCATATTGAAGTAGAATCCATTTGGTACCTTTTCCTTTCTTGTCATTATTCAAAAAGGATTTGGGCCAACAAGATGCTGGGGTGGAGAACAGAGTAACTCCAAGCTGAATCCATTCCTAACCTTTCAAAGAATTTGAAGCTTTGATCAGATTTGAGTGAGAAAAATAAGTTGTTCTTCCTTTCTATTTTTTCTAAAAATCGATGCTTTAAATCTCATTGTCTTCTTGATTCTCAAAGGATTCTTTACAATATAAATCGATGGGTCAAAGATTTGGATTTAATATCTGATACATTACATGATCTTGCCATGTTGCTTTCTGAGGTCTCATTATTTCTTGAACAGTACCTTGAACTTGCTCATTCTAGTTGTCATATTGTTATTTGTAATAAGAGTTTCTTGGGAGATTTAACGGATGAAGGATCCGTTATAAGGGTGTAAATGAATAGCCGAAATCCGTTTCCGTATCAATGTCCGTATCCGTTTAGCACTATCCGAATCTGTGCGAAAACTAAATGGATGCGGATACGAATAAGCTATAACTATCCGAAAAGCTATATTTACATGTAAACGGATAAAATATCCGATCCGTATCTGTGTCCGTATCCGTTTAGCACTATCCGAATCCATCCGAAAGCTAAGCAGATGCGGATGTGGATGCGGATATAGCACTATCCGAGCCAAATCCAATCCGTTTACAGCCTTAATCAGTTATTATATTTGAAAATTTAAAAAAAAAATTATTTCTGCTACAAAGGATTTGGATTTACTATAGGGAGTGCAGAGAGGATTTTGATTTAGTGAATCTTTGTTTTTCTCTCCCCCCCCCCCCCCCCCAAACAAAAAACACAAGGCATTTCAATTTTATTTCGGGAAAGTCAGAAAACAAATACTGTTCGGATCTATATCTTTTGAATAATTTCGATAGGTGGTGTTTTAATGGAAATAATCATCAATCTTGATCCTTTCACATACCTAGAACAGACAGCTACCAACAACAGATCTAGATTAAGGTCTATAATGTTTTAAAAACAGGAAAATATAAATACAAATCGCATTTTACAATATTATTTTGATTTCAAAATATCTTGCTTTGTTTTGTCTTTTGCTTGGTTTCTTTGGAGAGAGGGCTGCAAAGGGTTTAAATCCATTGCTTCCATGGTAAGAGAGAGAATAAAATAAACTGCATTTGCAATGAAAGAAGAAGAAGAAGAATGGCTCCAAGATAATACCTCAAATAAGGGTATTTGAGAGATGAACAACATCTATCCAACAATTGCTCTTCTGGAATTTCAGTATTGGGTGTCAAAGAACCACTGCATGTATGCATTATCTATCTGTACAAAGGCAGCTTTGAAACTTCTTTTTTATGAATTTTGACCAGACCACTTCCTTTTGTTCCCACTTCCCCCACAGAATGTCCGCAGCTTCCCCCTCTCTATACTTTGAACCCCATCTTCATCTTGAAACAAATCGATGATGATAATGATGCCAGAGATCAACAACACCACCACAATTTCTTTCAAAGAGAGCCCTCAAAGGACACCTGAAAATGTGCAGACTTTGATGGCTGCACTGTTGCTCCAGCAATGCCTTGAAGCAGCTTGATGACATCAACTGTATCATCTAGATAGTACTTTGCCTTACTTGGCTTCTGACCAACAGTGCAAGCAAACACTTCGGCTATGGCCGGCAAGGATGGATTTGAAATAGATCTTGCAATGCTCTCAAACATGTCTTCATCTGATCGATCATCTCCAATGCATACCACAAAATCTGGTGGCTTCCCCTTGCTCAACATGGTTGATATAAGGTTTTCAACAACTATACCCTTGCTTAAACCCTGCAAATTTATCAGTCATCATCAGATAAGAAACAGCATTCAACTATATTATTATAGTCAATCAATCCATGAAACCAAATTTCCACAAAACAATTAATTTTAGGCAAAAGGAGATGTATAGGGTTTTACCTGAGGTTTCACTTCAACAATGTGTTGACCTCTTTTAACCACGACAGGCTCATTAGCGAGCACACTCTCCAAGTGATCAAGCAGTTCTTTTGCCTGGCAGGACCCAAAATCTGGGTCAGCTTCTTGATGGTGCCACACCAATGCACTCTCCTTATGCTCGATATATGATCCATCGGTTGTCTCAGTGTAAAGTTCCATTACAGGCTCAGCAATCTTTATCCATTCAAAGTTTGTTGCTAATTGAGGAGAGTCCCATTCAGAATCCCTACTCCACCTACAACACAACCCAATAGAAACATCAAACTTTCGTCTTTCATGGGATACAAAATAGAAAATTAAAAGCAAGCACAAGAAAATAAAATATGAGACCTTAACTTCTATCTATCCCCACAAGAAAATGAAATTTTTAAACAATTACCTTGTGAAGTAGCCATGCTCAGCAGCAATACCTAGCTTCTCACAGGGAGAAAACCATCTGCTTAGAGAATCCTTTCCTCTGCCACTCACAATGAAAACAATGTTCTTCGGATCGCTGCATAAACTATTCAACACTGAAATAACTTCACTACTAGGAGTCTTGTCGACGGATGCTTGTGGCATCATGGTGCCATCATAATCTAGAAGGATCACTCTGCTATTTGTCCTCTTATAAGCAGACACTATGTGCTCAACTGAAAGCTTCCTGAAATTAGGACCCAAAGCAACAACCCTGAAGCCTAAACCAAACCCAATACCCCAACATCTTCTGAGGAAATGCTTTCTGCAAGCTCTCTCCAAGTCCTGATCGAAACTCCTAGCCCAATATGCAACATCATGAGAGCTAACATACTTATAGTGCTTTTCATGGCGCATCTGTTTTTCAGCCTCAGGCATGGTGATTGCCAAATTCATTGCTTCCGAGACTGCATCAATATTCCATGGGTTCACTCGAATGGCACCGCTAAGGGAGGGTGAACACCCAATAAACTCAGACACAACGATCATGCTCTTCCTTCGTGTGTTTGACCCATCAATGCACAAAGCCTCGTCTAAAACAGGGCTACCCTGCCTGCAAACTGTGTATTCGTAAGGCACCAAATTCATTCCATCCCTTACTGCATTCACCACACAACATTCAGAAACGGCATAATATGCAGCTTTCTCAAGTGTGGGAACAAAACCATTGATGAAGACAATCGGCTCATACCCAGGTTTCCGATACTTCTCGTTGATCGATTTTGCAATCAGATGGGTCTCTTCTTTAACCTCCTCTACATCCTTACCCCGAGTCCTCGCAGGGTTTGCAATCTGAATCAAAACCACCTTCCCATTCAGTTCAGGGTGCTGTTCTAAGAGTTGTCCCATTGCAAGAAACTTGAAACTAATACCCTTGAACATATCCATATCATCCACTCCCAACATTACAATCTTTCCATCAAATCGTTCTTTCAGCTCTTGGGCCTTCTTGGCGGTCTCCGGGAATGACAGAACAGATTCAAGCTGACCCATGTGTACCCCAACAGGTAAAATCTTAATGCTCACAGTCCGGCCATAATACTCGAGCCCAATGTAACCCCTCTTAGATTCATAATCTAGACCCAACATTCTACTACAGCAAGACAAGAAATGCCTTGCATAATCAAATGTATGGAAACCAATAAGATCAGAATTCAGTAAAGCACGAAGGATCTCATCCCTCACAGGCAGTGTTCTATATATTTCTGAAGAGGGAAAAGGGCTGTGCAGAAAAAACCCAAGCTTCACTCGGTGATAGCGTTTCCTCAAGAAGGTAGGAAGTACCATGAGATGATAATCATGAACCCACACATAATCCTCATCTGGGTTTATCACCTCTATCACTTTATCTGCAAAGATCTTGTTGGCGGAAACATAGGCTTGCCACAGAGCCCGATCGAAACGTGCTCCATGGTTAGGAGACATGGGTAACATGTAATGAAACAGAGGCCATAGGTGCTGCTTACAGAAACCATGATAGAACTTATTCTGAATATCTGGAGGTAAAAAGGTAGGAACGCACCGAAACTTGTCAAGAAGATATTGGGCTACCTCGTCTTGCTCTGAAACGTCGATCTCAGCCTTCAAGCAACCAACATAAACAACTTCGACATCAGCAGGGAACCCATCTTTGAGCTGCAACACAAGCACGTCTTTATCCCATTCAAAAGACCACTTATTAGTCTCCGAATCACGCTGAGTCTTTAAAGGGAGCTGATTTGCAACGATAATCCTTCTTTCTTGAAAAACAGAGGATACAACATCAGAACCACCGGAATCACTCCGACCCTCGTCGTCATAATCGTCATCAAAATCAGAGATTATCCCAGGAACAGTCATGACCCTTGGAAGTCGATTCATCGTTCGACCGATATGGGGCAAATCTTCCCCGGAAGAGACCAAATTCAACAAATTCGCACACGATCTAGAGAACATCCTTTTCTCTTATAAACACAAAACTAGACTAAAAAAAGATCGATTTTCAGGCCAAAATAAAATCTGGGATTCTTGTTACTCTGGCACTCTGGTTTCTTAGGGTTTGATACTTTAAAAGGGAATATTATAAACGGGTATTACAAACAAGAAGCGAAACTCTGAACGGTCGAAGAAGAAGAATCATGAGAGAATGGAGAAAACCCATAAAAAAGCCCGTTCAATGAGAACAGAGGAGAACAAAAGAAGAACAGAACTTGATACACAAGGAAGGTTTATATGAGAATCTGACGAACGACGAACACCATCATCATGAATGTAAGTTCTCTCTCTTTTTTGTTTTTCTTCTTCTACTTCAAATCTATAACCGATTCTTCTGATTTCTCTTGAGTAATCTCTATATAATAACCAGAGCTGCTTCTCTGCTCTTCTCTTCTCATCT
The DNA here is from genome assembly GCF_018873765.1 of Telopea speciosissima. NCBI lineage: Eukaryota > Viridiplantae > Streptophyta > Magnoliopsida > Proteales > Proteaceae > Telopea > Telopea speciosissima. Next base: position 29,082,765 of record NC_057919.1, on the reverse strand, counting down.
CTATCTCATCCTTTATCTGAGGTAAGTAACCTGTAACACCGTTAATTCAATTAAAACAGGTGTTAAAGTTAACCTAACCCGTTTCATAACCCAACACCGGTAATATCCAGTAACAAGTTTCATCAAATGACGAAATTACCCTCAATAACTATTTAAAAGGTAAAATCACGTGGTGGGGGTGAATCGGTCAAAGGTTGGGAACAATTTGACACGTGACGGGTACTATTCAGTACAGCTGTAAAAATGTAACCCCGGTCACGCGCCTGGTTAAGCTCCAGCTGGGCGCGTAAAGGGATAACGATTGAAATTTACTTCCTTTTGTTTTTTGTTCTCTTCTTCTCCGTGAGACTATTTCCTTCCTTCTTTCTAATTTTTATCTAGATGGAAGACACGTGTCACTTTCTTAAAAAGGTAAGATCTCGTGCCGGGTCGTTAAACGGAAACTAAAGATCGTAATCTCGCGGTCACCAGATCACGTTTTTTTTTTTGTTTTTGTTTTTGTTTTTTTTCAATCGAAAAGACCAGTGTGGCGCTTTTGACTGATGACTCGGCAGCATTGGTTGGACCGGTTCATTAAAAACTTCCGTTAAGGAAACGACACGTCACGTTTTACCACGTAGGATTAGTTAGGCAAGAGAGATGACGTGGAAAATTTATTATCGAGTCACGTGGGGAGTTCGCAGGTTTAGACTTTAAGAAAGAGAGAATAAAATAAAAATAAGAATTGGTAATCGTTAGGTACATACTTATCCATAATCCATAGTGGGGCCCAGTAGTGACGTGCAACGAAGGCGGTGTGCATGATGCAACTAGGCCCACTTTATCCGTAGGAGTCTCGAGGTTTGAATAACGTGGACGTGGGAGGCGACGACGCCGTTTTTTTTTTTTTTTTTGTTTGGGGTTTTTTGGAAAATTATCACCTCCGGTTTGCTGACCGGGTCCAGTTCCCTAGTTCCTCTAATAGGAGGATGGTGGACCCCACCCGGGCAGGGTATTTGGGCATGGATAGAGAGGTCATTTCAGCCCCCCTTTGTTAGAGGAACTGGGGAACTGGGCCGATCAACAAACTGGAGGTGATAAAGATCCGGGTTTTTTCATGTGTTTTGCTTTGTGTTGTGGGCCTGGGTTGGGGGTTTCGAACAGAAGAGGTTACTGGACCCATATAAGAGAGAGGATGAGAGGGGGCTCCTTTTTTTATTTTATTTTATTTTTATGGAAAATTATACTATCACCCCCTAAGGTTTATATTAAATACAAAACGATCCCCTATATTTTTAAATTATACAGTCACAACCCGTGAGGTTTGATTAGTTGTTATAGACAGCCTCACTCAGTGGTACGATGTTTGGTAATTCATGACTTAAAATAACTAATATACCCCTAATTGCTCAATTTTTTTTCTTCCAATTTTACCTTTGAAATAAATTTAATGGGACACACCCCATCACCATCCCTCCCCCTTCTTCTTCTTCTTCTTCTTCTTCTCTGCAACCCCACTGGCCCCACCACCTATTGCAACCCAACCCCACCCCTGCAACGTAACACCACCACCACCCCACCCCACCCCACCCCACCCCACCCCACCCTCCCCTCCCTTTGTTCCTTCCCCAACCCCCAACTTCCCCGCAAGAGTACACTACAACGATAGGACCGACAACTTCCCCCATCATTCCCTGTGAACTTGTTCTTCTCCAACGATAGGGTCGACAGCTTCGACATTATCCACATGAATGTCGAAGCTAAGACTGAATTTGGAGGCAATGATGGAGGCAACTGAGACTGAATTTGCATCTCCAATTGAGAGAAACAGAACTACTTCTAAGAACAAGAAAACATATTGAGGCTTCATCTCTGTTATTCCCTCAAAATCTCTCTCTCTCTCTCTCTCTCTCTCTCTGTGTATGGGATTTGAAGAGTAATCTCATTGGTTTCAGTTTTATGAGTAAGATCATAACAATATCAAACTATATATATATCAAGAAACCTGAAATTTTGCCAAACAACTTTTGTTTTTCAAAGATGGATGCTGCAAGGAAAATGGGAGATGGACGAATTTTCAAGGAATGGAGAAAGGGCACAATGACTGATAAGGACCCTGACATGAAAACAAGGCAGTTTTCTTTCTTAACTGTTTCGTCATTGCTTCTGTCTTCTTTCCTCTCTGTAAGGTGTCATGGAGATGGTGGAGTGCGATCCATCACCTGCAGAAACCCCAAATCCCTGATTTTGATTTTCTCCGGGAGATTCCCTTCCAGACTGTTGTTCCTCATGGCAATCTCAACCAGGGAACTAGGCAAACCCATCGGAGCTCCCCCGGAGATCGCTTTGTTGCTTGCATCCAAGAAACTAAGATTCGTGAGGGAACTCAGATCGGGTAATGTTATACCCGCACTCCGGAACATAATTAATTATTATTTCTTCCCCGTGACGTGTGGTTATCATCGCCACGTCCGTGAGCTGTTCTCACCGTGGTCAAACCAGTTACAAATTATTGACCATGATACGGCTTACCATTGACACACCATGGCAATGGAGAAGTAAGTTTTAGCCCTTGGCTTATTTATTTATCTTTTTCCTCGATGCCCTCGGCGGGTCAAGATTTAGACCGCCCGGCTATTTTAGTTGAGTTGGGAATATTCTATTTGTGGGTCCCCCTTATGTAAGGGAGCGTGTGATGGGCTTATAATCCCATGGTGGATGGACCCATCCCCAAGTGGGTTCTTTTCTATTTGAAACCTATGGACAGGCCCATTTAGTTAAGAGGCCCATTCAACTTGAGGGCCCATTTGACTCTATTTGACCCAAAGATGGGTTAACCCATTCCTGTACCCTAAATAAGACCATGGGTCAACCCATTAAGCCCTCTTGACCCATTTAACTTAAACTACCCATTTGGCCTAATGACCCATTTATCTTGGATCCACCCATTTAACTACTTGACCCATTTAACTTAAAGGACCCAAGCCCATTTTCTATAAATAAGACAAAGGGGGAGGAGAAGCATTCATTTTCATTTCTTCTCCCATCTAACCTAAATCGTGGAGGAGAGAAAGAGGAGAGAAAGGAGAAAGAAGAAAGAAGAAAGAAGGAAAGAAGAAAGAAGGAAGGAGAAAAGGAGAAGGAGGAATGGAAAAGCTTGGTTGAAGGCTTGGAATCTCACCTTGTGGAGCCCTCTACGTGGAGCTTTTCTACATTGGGGAAGGTAAGCCATTGAAACCCACATCCCTTCATCTATTTTGAGTTTTGAGGTTTGGGAAATGGGAGAGATTCACCAAGGAATCGATGGAACCTCTAAACCTAGAATATAGTGGAGTTATTTCACTCCATTACAAGCCCTAAGCCTAAGTAATCTCTTTCCATTTAAGAAATTTAAGGTTTCTACCCTATTATGTCTTAATTTAGGTTCTCGTTGTTTTCCCTCTTAAATCCATGGGATTACATGGACCTAATGAGGTCTTAGAACCCTAATGTACCTAGGAGGAAGCTTTCTTGAAGCCTCCCTACCTTTAAACCCCTTGGAAAATGAATCCCTAGCAAGAAACCCTTCAATTTTCGATTCTGCAGTATGTGGTTTTACATGTGGTTTCGCACCGAGAAACCACACCGCAATCACCCTTGGCAGAGACCTTCCTAAGCCCCGGTTAGCTAGGACTTACATGTGGTTTTAGACCGCAAGAAACCACCTCAAATTACCTTCCCGAGAAGGCCCGTGAAGGTCGGATTTACACTCGTTTGCTTTAAACCACATTTGCATCCGACCTTGACTAAAATTGTCCTGAGCCCTCGTGAAGGTCGGATTTACACTCGGCCGCTTTTCAAACCACATCTCGCAACCGACCTTGATCGAAACTCCCGAACCCCTGGTTTCCTAGGATTTACACTCGGTTTCGCTTAAACCACATCTGCAACCGACCTTGATCGAAACTGTCTCCGAGCCCCGGTTTCCTAGGATTTACATGTGGTTGCGAATTTGGGCATGAAACCACTCCTACAACCACTCTACTTCAAACCTTATACTTAAATGATTTATGGGAGACCTTTTGGGGATCCGTCCCTTTACTTAATTAACCCTATTTTCACTCTTTTATTTAGGTTTAAAGTTTTCATCTTGTGACGTGTTACTTGATTTCGCGACAACTCATAACATCGGGCATAACACATATTGTGAGTGGGTTTGGTTGTTTGGGCTTGATATTATTATTGCATTGTATATTATGTCATCATTATAAATTATTAAGCATGCTTCGATATTGCATACTTTTATATATGAATGTTATGATGTTAATTGGAGATGCTTTACTTTGATGGGTCTCGTGCATGTCAAAACCCCTGATAATATATATATTTATGAAGAAATTATGTTGAATGTCATGTTGAATCAGTATGCGTCGTGCGTGGCGTAACCGGGCACTAAACCGGATGAAAAGTTGATGCGCCCGGATTACCTCTCGACGATAGGACTTGCATGTAGCCGTGGCTAGGATTTTACACCCTTATGCTACGACCCTTACCAACAGGGGTTTAGGTGTTGGGTAATCGCACACCGGATTCTCGTGGAGGTGGGAGAGGCCACCATGGTAGTATTGGTTATCGTGGGTCCGCCACCGAGTGGTCTTGGAGGCTTCGATCGGCGTAGGTCCCAGGTGACAATTGAGGTTTCATTGTGGCGATAAGTTAAGTGACCCACGTTGTCTCCCGAGTTGTCACAAGAGCATATGCCATTGACTTAGTTGTGATGTTAGGTGGAAAATTTACTTAACATATGCATGCATCATTGACTATGTGAATTGTGTGTTTGTGCATCCCCATCCCCTCACTGCCTGGAGAGCTAACCCCTCGTGTACACAATTTTTAGATTATGATGCAGTGCGAGGAGCCTAAGTCGTGTTAGAGGAACATGGCAACGGTGTCCTTGTGACAATTGTGCCTACGGCCGTGAGAATTCTAGGGACTTGTTCCCTTTTGTTTATTTTAGGCGTAGGCCCATGTATAAACATTTACTGTTATACCCTTGTTGATCATTATTAGATGGTAATGAAAAATGGATTAACTACAGATTTATCATCTAGGCTTAGATCATCTTGTAACTATTAATTTTATACGCTCGCAAAACTAGTGATCATTTGGAATGTAATATTTCCCTTTCCGCACTCGATATTATATTGTTTTAATATTAGTTATGATCGTGCGCTGGGACACCGTGTCGTGATCCCGGCACTTAGTAGGATGACAAGCGCCGCCCTAGTCACCCTTACAATGTATTTTATCCCTTGTTGGGATGGGGGCGTGACAGAGTGGTATCGTAACCATGATGCTCGCACCGACCACGCCTCGCGGACTTGATTTACTCTCCACAATTAGGTTCTAAACTAAAAATCTTCAAGAACATAAATGATGGTGTGCATATAGGAGAAGACTGATTGTGGTGAAACAAGAACTTAGAAGATAATAGGTAACATGGAACTTAGGACTTGAACCATAGGTCAGAAAGCTACAACTATATAATTGCTTGGTTGAGCCTTAAGTAGGTCATAAATGGGTAACTATATGTTATAATTCATAAACAATAATGAATCAATCATAACCAAGCACAATTATCAACAATGATTTAAATAAGAGAGAATTAAGCAAATACATAGAGATACATATAAGATTAATTACAAATATTCAATTATTCCAAATCTTCTTGGGAGGCAATCATATCCTTCCCATTTCAACATTCATGATTTCATCTATTCCAATAAAGACATATGATTCTATCCTGCTCAATCAAAAGATACTTATCTAAACACCATGATTGTTCCGATTCTCGCTTCGCATAATCGTGTCTTTCTCAACTCGAAATGCAAGATCTCATCTGCTCCAACTCAAAACATTTGATTCTGTTCATCTCGGATTAAATATACAAGTCTACCATTTCTAAAAGTTCCCAGCTTGTTCATCCTAAGATAAGAACTATAAGAACCGATCCGGATAACTTTAATTGTTGAGAGAAAGGAGCTAGACATTGCACCACCGCCACCATCGCGACCAAGAAAGTCGCCGATATCATCTACCCCTCTCTCGATACCCTCTAGGCGCCAAGTCCGATTGGAGAGTTGCTTCGTGACCTCATCGAGCCATCCACCACTCGCAGTTCAGCCGCCGGATGGCCATCGAATGTCAATACCTCCCACTTAATTAAGGTATAGGATTCCTTCTAAGTGAACAATAGGTCCTTGCTCCTCCAATGGACACGTTGATAACGCCGCCAACTCGTGGCCGCAATGAAGGCTATAGGAACCCCTTGACACATGAAACAACCCGATAATTCGTATGCCTGGGTTCTCGTGTCCGATTTGTATAGAATGGTAAATGAGTTGTAGGTAGTATGGTTCAGGAAGGTTGAGAATGTTGGTCCACCCCAATGCCTCGAATCTCCCCCCACCATGGAAGCTTTGAGATCATCCAACACTACATCCCGCCCTTCCACTATATTTTTTAAAGCGGAAGTAGTCCGGTAAAGCTCGGGTCCTCTATCTTTTGAAACCATAGTGGATCTAGGACAGTTGGTGCAACTTGTTCAACACATGCACGCTGTGTTCTTGGAGCCATTGATTGTTTTAACCTGCAGCTAAAAGCCAAGATTGATAGCAAATTTGTACCTTGAATGCTAAGGCCTAAGTAGATGATCAATGTAAGGTTGTGAAGTTCAAAACCTAGTCCTTGATTTTCCTTCCAAAGCAAATTAAATTTCAGCAGGATTCTTAGGCTAGAAAATTTTGATTTTATCCAATTGTGATCTAAGAAGTTAGGGAAAAAAGAAAAGGCATGACCATTATGTGAATGACATGATAAATAATGAAGATTCATGGTCATAATATGCCTAAAAAGTAATGCTTTATGCAAAACAGTGAGTTCAAGCAAAATATGGACTTATTTGATCTTGAAACATGCTATAAACTTTAAAGAAAATTTTTAGATTTTGTGATTGGAAGTTTGAATCTTGAGAAACAAGTAAAGTTGGCTTGTGACCACTCAAAGGATGTAAACTAAGCCCTATCTAGTAAGACCGATTCATACATGGCAAAAGAGAAGAGGAAAATTCGAGTAGGTTTTGGTTTTTCCAAAATCCAACCTAAATCCTTGAGTTAGATGCCAAGATCGTATGCAAGCCCTTGTATAGGTTGCTTATGGTGAGAAAATGGTTAAGATTAGATTGTGAACAGCTACGAGCAAAAGAAAGCAAAACCCCAAGTTTCCAAAACCTAAATTGTGTTTTGGGGTTTCTCCTTGAGAGAACTCGATGGGAGAGAGAAAGATCTTACCTCGAATGCGATTGGATGTTGTTGAGGAGTAATTTGGAGCACTAAAATCCACCGAGGAGGGAAGTGAGAGCAAGAACGATCGCGCTTTTGGTTCTTCAAATGTATTAGAGTTGTGTTTTGAAGGAGGGAAATAAACCTCTAAGTCGTGGGTTTTAAAATTTTAATTTTTGGGCCATGCGGTTTCATCCGTGGATTCAATTTTGTGAAACCGATGAGAATCCATGAATTTCTAATAACAAAATTGGTTCTGGAAAGCTCGATTTACCCGTGGTTGCAACTTACGAAACCACACCTAAAACCGCCCAAGCCATAAAGGGTTTTCTTGCCCTGTCTTGATGAACCAACCTATGTTAGGCTTTTATTACCTCTATTTGATGTTTCCCTCGCCCCTCTTGTGGCATATCTTACCCCGGTAACTTAAGCTTTATGCTTGACAAATAAAATATAGAAGTGAAATGTCTACAAGATGTGGAAATTGTATTGTGACAAGAGCATATAAGGGAAATGAGACATGATAACCAGAGGAAGATGTTTGGAGTGAAGAGAAATGAATAAGATCAATGCACATGTAAAATCCGTGTGAAATCCCTAGTGCATGGACGTGAATAATGAGATCAATGTGAACAACATATACTTTTGGCTACTTTACATCCCAACGAATATGAAACAAGCAAGTTATTGGATGAAAATACCTCAACAAGAGACAAGAATTATTTATTTGAGGAAGAGAGGAAAGATTCTAAGGATTTTTATCAACGATCATGTATACAAGAGAATATGCTTGAAGATAAGACAATGTGATAATTTTCTATGAGATTTTATGGCATGTAAAAGGATTAGATTTGAACTTGAAGAGTTTCTTCAAAATATTGTGAATTGAGGACTTTACCACAACCAAAACCTGGGCATAGTCCAAGTAAAATTCAACTAGACATGACAAGATAGTGATAATCTCTAAAATGCTTGCAAAGACTTGAAAGTTTATAAAAGATGCAATAATCAAACAAGGATCCAACAACTTAGTGCCATCGATCAAATAGGACTTGATTTACACCCAAAACCCTAGTTCCAATCGGTTTGGCATGGATTTGGTGTACATGGTCATGGTATTACAAGCAAAGTCAAGACATGATCACAATTTGAAATGATTCATCCCAAATCCAAGAAAAGAGAAAGTAGGAATGGGAAGAAAGCCATATCTTGAACAAGTGAGAGTTAAACCTTGAGGCTTAAGATTACAAGAAAACCACCCGAGGGAAGCTTGAACGAAGTCCTCAGAGAGCTTTTTCTCCTGCGGTTATGTTCCTTTCTTTGGAGCCAAAAGTGAGTTTTAAAACTCGCGGCTCTGTATGTTAAATTTCTGCAATGAACGAACGAGCGAATCCACTTATCGTGAATCCGCCTCCGCATAAAACTTGAAATTATCATTATAAATCAGTGGATCAACGAACGGATCCACACTCATGCATCCGTCCGTAAATCCGCTTGACTTAAACCCTCTCGCCATTGAGACTTTTGAGATTGGACAAACGAACGGATTCGCATTCCACATCCGCCCGTTAGTCCACTCTCCCTATTTTCGCGGAGGGGCCATGAATGCACCCGAGTCCGACGTCGCTCGTGAGTCCACCCGATTTCTTTTAGGATTTTTAGCTTATTTTGGAGACCTTTGACTACACTTATATGTGATGATTATGTACCTATACCCTAGATCGGACACCCCGTTGTGTGACCCATTTGTGGGAACCACCTAAGTCTAGTCAATACCTTGAATTGAAAGAGGTTAGGACTTGTACCCGATTGGGCCAGCTAATAAAAAGTAGCAGGCATTGGTAACCACTGTGACTCCTCTCTTACATAAAGGAAGAAGAGTTACCTTTGAGGATAAAGACCTTCGATCCTATGAATTTAAAGACCCGAACCTTATGGATAGAGAAACCTAATCCTATACGGGTAGAGACCCTCAATGGGGTGCGTAGGGAAAGGAAAGTAATAGACTGGTTTATTTGAGTAAGCCATGAAGGTCACGTGTATTTGGAAGTCATTCATAACACCGCAAGCTAGTGACGACTCTATTTGAACTTTACTTGGTCCATCCAAACCTTGTTTAGACTCATAGAGAAAGTCCTACACCGTGATTTGACTTTCCAAAAAAAAAAAAAAAAAAAAAAGACTTAGTGAACCGTACCTGAGAACTTCTTGTTCTGGTGGATTGACCTAGATGACAAATATGTCCATAGGGATTTGAATGTAATTATTGAATCTATGCCTACATATTGGTGTGATAAATATATATAGATATCCCTTAGAACCTTGGACTTGTGTGACTAGAGTGATTCTCTGGTACTACAAGTATGACCTTACATCGACCTTGCTGTGTAACTAGTTGGTGCCCTGACCTTGGTTGACCAAACCTTAGGGTAATGAAGAATGAATTTAATGACCGGATAGGTTAAATTATGGAGACTGCTTAAAAAGTTGACTTGGACAAAAGCTAGTAAAGGTTGTTGGTTCTCAAAGAGGACTGATGTGGACTCTTTCCTGTGGGATAATTGTGTTATAGGTTTAAAGGTTGTGAAAGCTAAAATCAAGGATGTAACAAAACCTTCTCCAACGACGATATGAATGGGGTAATGGATCACCAAATGCGTTCCTCCGTCGAGTGAACAATAGGAGATTCCATCAATATTCCAAATCATTCTAAAGTTGGGTTAGGTAATGAGACAACCAGGATGTGAAAGCCTTCGTAATGTGAACCCTATGTTGGGACATGGACAAGTTAAATCCTGTAACCCAAGACTCACTGAGTAGTGAAGGCTAGAATGGTATCACCTGATCTGGAAGATTTAGGGAACTCTGTTCCTTGAGACTTAACTTAGTAGTTGGAACCCTGTTTTTCTAGGGTTATTGTGAACCACACCCCCGTGGTAATGTGACCCGTAAGGAAAAGAGAATTGTGGAACTCGACTTGCTGCCACGTAGGCACCGCCTCATCTTGACCCGACCTTTGACTTAGTTCAAGATGTGGGTGACCTGGGATGTTGTTATCCAACAGCCCTTCTCACTTGAGACCCTAGCTGCCTCAAATTTCGGGGACGAAATTTCTTGTAAGGTGGGGAGGATGTTATACCCGCACTCCGGAACATAATTAATTATTATTTCTTCCCCGTGACGTGTGGTTATCACTGCCACGTGCTGGTGAGCTGTTCTCACTGGTGGTCAAACCCAGTTACAAATTATTGACCATGATACGGGCTTACCATTGACACACCATGGCAATGGAGAAGTAAGTTTTAGCCCTTGGCTTATTTATTTATCTTTTTCCTCGATGCCCTCGAAGTGCGGGTCAAGATTTAGACCGCCCGGGCTATTTTAGTTGAGTTGGGAATATTCTATTTGTGGGTCCCCCTTATGTAAGGGAGCGTGTGATGGGCTTATAATCCCATGGTGGATGGACCCATCCCCAAGTGGGTTCTTTTCTATTTGAAACCTATGGACAGGCCCATTTAGTTAAGAGGCCCATTCAACTTGAGGGCCCATTTGACTCTATTTGACCCAAAGATGGGTTAACCCATTCCTGTACCCTAAATAAGACCATGGGTCAACCCATTAAGCCCTCTTGACCCATTTAACTTAAACTACCCATTTGGCCTAATGACCCATTTATCTTGGATCCACCCATTTAACTACTTGACCCATTTAACTTAAAGGACCCAAGCCCATTTTCTATAAATAAGACAAAGGGGGGGGAGGAGAAGCATTCATTTTCATTTCTTCTCCCATCTAACCTAAATCGTGGAGGAGAGAAAGAGGAGAGAAAGGAGAAAGAAGAAAGAAGAAAGAAGGAAAGAAGAAAGAAGGAAGGAGAAAAGGAGAAGGAGGAATGGAAAAGCTTGGTTGAAGGCTTGGAATCTCACCTTGTGGAGCCCTCTACGTGGAGCTTTTCTACATTGGGGAAGGTAAGCCATTGAAACCCACATCCCTTCATCTATTTTGAGTTTTGAGGTTTGGGAAATGGGAGAGATTCGACCAAGGAATCGATGGAACCTCTAAACCTAGAATATAGTGGAGTTATTTCACTCCATTACAAGCCCTAAGCCTAAGTAATCTCTTTCCATTTAAGAAATTTAAGGTTTCTACCCTATTATGTCTTAATTTAGGTTCTCGTTGTTTTCCCTCTTAAATCCATGGGATTACATGGACCTAATGAGGTCTTAGAACCCTAATGTACCTAGGAGGAAGCTTTCTTGAAGCCTCCCTACCTTTAAACCCCTTGGAAAATGAATCCCTAGCAAGAAACCCTTCAATTTTCGATTCTCGCAGGTATGTGGTTTTACATGTGGTTTCGCACCGAGAAACCACACCGCAATCACCCTTGGCAGAGACCTTCCTAAGCCCCTGGTTAGCTAGGACTTACATGTGGTTTTAGACCGCAAGAAACCACCCCAAATTACCTTCCGAGAAGGCCCCGTGAAGGTCGGATTTACACTCGGTTTCGCTTTTCGAAACCACATTTGCATCCGACCTTGACTAAAATTGTCCTGAGCCCCCGTGAAGGTCGGATTTACACTCGGTTTCAGCTTTCGAAACCACATCCGCAACCGACCTTGATCAAACTGTCTCCGAACCCCGGTTTCCTAGGATTTACACTCGGTTTCGTTTCCAAACCACATCTCGCAACCGACCTTGACGAAATCGTCCGAGCCCCTGGTTTCCTAGGATTTACATGTGGTTGCAGAATTTGGGCATGAAACCACTCCTACAACCACTCTACTTCTGAAACCTTATACTTAAATGATTTATGGGAGACCTTTTGGGGATCCGTCCCTTTACTTAATTAACCCTATTTTCACTCTTTATTTAGGTTTAAAGTTTTCATCTTGTGACGTGTTACTTGATTTCGCGACAACTCATAACATCGGGGCATAACACATATTGTGAGTGGGTTTGGTTGTTTGGGCTTGATATTATTATTGCATTGTATATTATGTCATCATTATAAATTATTAAGCATGCTTGCGCATATTGCATACTTTTATATATGAATGTTATGATGTTAATTGGAGATGCTTTACTTTGATGGGTCTCGTGCTTGTGCGGAAACCCGGATAATATATATATTTATGAAGAAATTATGTTGAATGTCATGTTGAATCAGTATGCGCGTGCCGTGCGGTAACCGGGCACTAAACCGGATGAAAAGTTGATGCGCCCGGATTACCTCTCGGACGATAGGACTTGCATGTAGTCGTGGCTAGGATTTTACACCCTTATGCTACGACCCTTACCAACAGGGTTTAGGTGTTGGGTAATCGCACACCGGATTCTGTGGAGGTGGGAGAGGCCACATGGTAGTATTGGTTATCGGGGTCCGCCACCGAGTGGTCTTGGAGGCTTCGATCGGCGTAGGTCCCAGGTGACAATTGAGGTTTCATTGTGGCGATAAGTTAAGTGACCCACAGTTGTCTCCCGAGTTGTCACAAGAGCATATGCCATTGACTTAGTTGTGATGTTAGGTGGAAAATTTACTTAACATATGCATGCATCATTGGACTATGTGAATTGTGTGTTTGTGCATCCCCATCCCCTCACGCTCAGTGGAGAGCTAACCCCTCGTGTACACAATTTTTAGATTATGATGCGGTACGGAGGAGCCGAAGTCGTGTTAGAGGAACATGGCAACGGTGTCCTTGTGACAATTGTGCCTACGGGCCGTGAGAATTCTAGGGACTTGTTCCCCTTTTGTTTATTTTAGGGCGTAGGCCCATGTATAAACATTTACTGTTATACCCTTGTTGATCATTATTAGATGGTAATGAAAAATGGATTAACTACAGTATTTATCATCTAGGCTTAGATCATCTTGTAACTATTAATTTTATACGCTTCCGCAAAACTAGTGATCATTTGGAATGTAATATTTCCCTTTCCGCACTCTGATATTATATTGTTTTAATATTAGTTATGACTGTGCGTTGGGACACTGTGTCAGTGATCCTGGCAGCTTAGTAGGATGACAAGCGTCGTCCTAGTCACCCCTTACAATGTATTTTATCCCTTGTTGGGATGGGGGCGTGACAGGTAACTTGCCGGAGAACCTGTTCCCCTGGAGCTCCAGCCTCTTGAGGCTAGCCAGGCCCTTGAAGCTAGTGGGGATTGGGCCTTGAAGATGATTCCAGTCGAGATAGAGCTCCTCTAGAGCAGAGAGAGAGCCAATCGAAGTGGGAATCTCGCTTGAGAAGGAGTTTCTTGAGAGAGCAAGGTGGCGGAGACACATGAGGTTGGAAAGAGAGGTCGGAAGGGAACCAGACAAAGAATAGTCGGCCAGGTCGAGGGTTTCCAAGTAAGGGAGGTAGTTGTAGGCGGAGGAAGAAAGCGAACCGGAGACTACCCATGTTTTCTCCTTCTCACTTTCACTCTTACCCTCGCTCACTCATAGGTTTTAGTTTATAATCTTAGAAGAGGGCAAAGTTGAAATTTCCCACTGAGTATTAACAGGATATTAGAAAAGAACAAAATTGGTATTTAAAATGTATTATTTAACACCATTCACTCACTGTGCACTCAGGAGGTGTGTGATTGTATAATTTAGAAACATAAGGGTTATTCTGTATTTAATATAAACCTCAGGATATGGTAGTGTAATTTTCCCATATTTTAATTTGTTTACCTCAACGTGAGATTCGTGAACTGAACTTAACCGATTTCGAGGTTCCTTCAAGGTACATGTACGTGTGATGCAAGCAATTATACTAAACTTTATGGTGGAGATAAGGATGTAAACAAAAATTCGAATTCCTATCTTTATTCGTTTAATCAATGTGAATAAATATTCAATTAATAATAAAAAATTAAATAACTAATGATCTTGAGGATTTTTAAAAAATTCAACAAGTTCTAAAGTATGAGGAATTGAGAATCATGAAACAAAATGGATAGTTTCTCTTGAGAACAAATGGATAGTCGAAAATCGTATCTGCCAAGGAAGCATGGTCCAAGTTATACAAGTCAAGGACGTAATGGATAGTCGAAATTCTGAATTTGATCCACATCCATATTCATTTAGGATTATTCGTATCCGGTCAAGGAATATCTGGATCCGATCACATCTAATCCGTATTCGATCTATTTACATCTCTACACCCATACTACTTCAAAGTTCAAACCTAGGTAAAAGCGGCTTCCCTGGGCGCCCAATTCCATCTTTTGACTCCACTGGTGAATGCGCTAACCCATTGTGAATATATTCAATACCGATGGTCTTAATGAATATTAATAAAAAAAAAAAAGAGATTCTTGATTTACCGCAAGTGAAGACAAAATTTTATCTATAAGAACAACGAAAAAGAATGCTGGTTGATTGGTCGTGTGGCTCCTGTGTCCTGACACAAGAGCGCACGAAATTACCACCAGTCCCTCTTGAAAGAAAAAATCTCTTCTATGTTGATGTTCCTACATGTGCTATTATTGCCCCCTGCACTGGTGTAGGGGCTAAATGATCAAGCAACGATCTATTGCTCATAAAAATAACACTAACATTGATGCATTTCTAATTAAAAGCAAAGATTCAACCCAAGGGGTAGCTCATTTGGCAAGAGGCCACCCCGCAGGAATCATACGTCTTAAACTTAGAAGTTGGGTTTGATTAATCCTAATTGAATCTTTTATCTTTTTTTGTTCTTTAAGGGCAAGAGGGGGAAAGGGAAATGACTATGGGGACCCTAAGGTCAGCCTTCTATAAGATTGAACTCCACGGAATCAAAATTTCCACGATAGAAGACAATGAAATAGAGAGATATCAAATGCTGCAAGTCACTGAAAGGATCCGCTTAAACTAAGTAGCTTACCTCAAATCCTCTATAACTGTTGCTTGACAGAAAAATAGCATGCTTTTTAAACTAAATAGTCAATAAATTTTTGGAGGGACCGATGTGGGATTATTAAATTGGGGTTTTCAGCTCTCTCATCTCTCTCTCTTATCCGGCTCCTCTTCAATGAGCGTGTCAATCCAATGAGCATCCGACGGCTGGGTTGGCTATCACACATCCCTGAGCATGCATTGGGATGAGTCCCAAGCAGCCTAGCCGTCGGATGCCTCATTGGGCACTCATGCCTCCAAGGAGAGGAGCCCGCTAAGGGTGTTAAACGGTTTATAAACAGCTTAAGGTTTGATTTGGGTGCAAAGTAAATTAGGTAAAATATATTATTGAACCATTTAATAAGTACTTCAAATAGTGAAATTGAAACCGTTTAAAAAGTTTTAACAGGCTTTAAACATTATTAGCATGCTCTTTTTTTTGGTTGAACATTAACATGCTTATGAGAAAAGTAATATTGATTTGTTTATTTTTACCATTACAAGTTACTATTGTTTATTTTTAACATTATGTCTTTTTTATAAGAACAATTATCTCCACCCAATAGACACCTGACATTTGGCACTATACACAAAAGCGGCTGAATTACACATGTATTCAATGAGGATTCTCCTCAAACAGAAACAAATCAACAAGATTGGCCTCCATGGTTGATACTTTATCACTTTCCGTCTTATTATGTCTCACACGCATCTTTAGAATACCACAAAGAGAGGGGAAAGTCCCTCAAATCAAGGATTCCATCCCTATTAGAATTCTTGCCAAATCAAAGTTACTTGATTATCAAGGGAACTAGACGATTAAACCTATAAATATTGCAACAAGGGCAAGAGATAAAGGATCCCCAATCTGAAAACTTAATTACTCTTTTGTTTCCCACTACTTTAATTCTGAATACTAACTTGATCATTGGAGAGTCCCCTTGGAGGCCAGCTCCACCCCTTACTCTCTGATTTTCAGGTACAAGGATCGCTCGTGAGAAAGAAGACAATTTATGCCAGAAATACTTTTAATTTTTATTGATAAAATAATTTAAATTGAATTGAATTATTATATGTTTTCAATTTTCTTTTTATATTAATATATTTATTTTTTATAACTATATTAAAAGAATATAATCAGGAAAGACTGAGTTGTATTCTTTTTTGAGAAAGAAAAGAACTTTGTGGAGGAGCGTGACCCCTTCGCCTAGACACAGAGGGGGCGAAATGACCGCCCTGTAGATGTTTCCTCAAGTGTTCTCATTGGCCCCATGTGCATGCAGGGGCCATGTCCCCCACAGAGAACTCTTCTGCATTCTTTTGATAATTATATTAATTATATTAACTATATGGAAATGAGGTCATTTATATAATTATGTTTAAACAGTTTCAAACCGTCAATTTAAATGGTTTTAAATTGTTTTTTTTTTTTTTTGGTAAATGGTTTCAAATTGTCGGTTTAAACCAAATCACATCTTTCATAAACAATTTTATTTTTAAACAAAAATCGGACCATTTAATAAAGGGTTTGCCGATTTCAATTTGAATGGCTTGATTCGATATGGTTTTGACAACCTTATGCGTGAGGAGATTGTAAATTTTTTTCCACTGCATATAAATAGAAAAAAACATGACATGTGACCATACTCAATGTACCAAGACTTCCTCCTCCCCTCCCCCACTAAAGAGAAAAGTTCATGATAATTTTGTTAAACAACTATTGAAGTAAAAAAAAAAAAAAAATCAAACTAAAGGTTGATTCATTTAGACTCGGTCATGATAAGCAAATTTTTTTCCCCTTGGGATTTAAAGGGAGAATATGGTTGTACCAAAAAATAAAAGGAGACTATGGTTTAAAATATTCAAGCAGTAGGAGAGTCCACGGAACATAAAAAAGACAAAAAATGGATTAGGTTGCTGATACAATTGCTTAGGTCAATGGTCAAAGGCCTAATGATCCAAACTGACCCAGCAGCCATGTGATCCAATAATCCATGAAACTAATTAAAAAATGGCAATAGAGATATACATTGTGGTTTTTCTACCAAAAAATTTGTTTGATCTATAAATAGATCTTAATATTTTTATTTTTATGTTAAAATTTAAACTACTAGGAGTGGACCACAAGGGGTCCACTAGGGACAGACCCACAATTCTACGAAGGACCAACACTTATTTTAGAAATGACCTGATTTCCTGCAAACGATAGGAGAGGAGGAGTCTCAAACTAGAGATCAATATACCCCAGGCATCACTACGACCAGTGGTCCCAATTATCAATCTAAGACCGATGTCCCTAGCTCACCAATATTCTAGAGAAGGGAAAATAGATGACATTGTCTAAAGGATTTTCTCATTGACACGTTATCTTCCTTTTTTTTTAACCCTTTTAATATGATATACAAATTTTTCTAATGAAGATAGGCACCTTTTGATAAATGACATAATAATATGTCATTTTCAAATTATTTCGAAAATACTTTTATATTCCTGTCTTTAAGAGCTTTTAGGAATTAGACATGGGACAATTAAAAGAAGATGCCAAGTTTTAAATACACTTTTAAAGGTGTTATTCAGACATTCCTTTGTTTAAATGACACATTTGAATGTGTATTTAGAATTAAGATATTTTCATAAATTCTCATTGTCTTATTCCTAAAGGGTCTTTAAGTTAGGGATATAAAAAGATGTATAAATGGGTTTTCTAACATAATTTAAAAGCAACTTATCATTCTTTCATTATCAAAAGTTATCATTATCATCCACAATTTTTTTAATACACCTATAGAATGACAGTATTTACTCTAAAAAAGTGTTATACTAAAAGGATAAAATTAAATACGATTACAAATTATTAAACTATCTTAGGAGGTGTCAATAAAAAAATCCCCTCATGTATTTTAGTTAAACATGCAAAAGCCCAACAAACCATTCATTATTATAACAATGACCATCTCTCCTTTATTTAGGGGATCTACCAAAGAGATCCATTAATGGAGTAAGCTAGCAAAACAAGACCACCTAATTGAAAACTTGTGAACAACTGCTTGGTGAGTTAGTTGGTGGCTTGCCAGTATAGTGCAATAAAGCATGCCCCTAGGAGATCACCGGATTGACTCTCCTATTTCACATTTGTGCCATAGCCCCCCCTCCCCCCTCCCCCCTCCCCCCTCCCCTTAGTAATTGTAGTTACAAAAATCTTATGAAACTTTGTAGTTACAAAAATCTTGTGTAACTAAAGTTTCATAAAAAAATGAAACTTCCATAGAGTTTCAAGTAGGATGGTGGGGCAAATTTGGTCACAAGTCACTTTTTTTATTATTAAGGAATAGCCCATAGCCCTTCTACCAGAGAGAGAGAGAGATTATTTCATTTTCTATATCTTAAATTATTTGGTATGTCGGGTATTTTCGGATAAGAGGAACAGTTTTTAAGTCAAAGAATATTTCATTTTCTATATCTTTTAGTTTCCATGTTAGCTTTGTTTCTTTATGTGTGCTTAAATAGGTTTCCATCAATTATTATTCTAATGAACCTCCAAACAACCTAAGATTTTTAAAGCAAAGCTAATACTATATATATATATATTGGCTGAGCAAGTAACCAAAGAAAGCACGAATGGTCAGACGGAAGTGATTGAATCCATTCAACCAATGAAACAAGAAACAAGAAACAAGAAACAAGAAAAAAGGGGTTTATTCAACAGGTAGGAGGGTTTTCAACTTTCATAACCAAATCCATTAATTAAGTTTGGGAAATATCCACAGAATCTCTTAAGTAGTTCCTCTCTCTCTTCCTCCCTCCTTCCTGGCATCTTATATAAATCTCATCTACTGAAACTCATTTCGGTCAAACCAAAATAAAAAACACAAAAATTTATCTTCTATCTACTCATTTCCTAATTGATGCATATGAGCTTAGATATAAATGAAGACAATTATTTTTGTTCCCCCAACCCTAACCACTTTCAAATAATCAGCATTATCCACTACTTATACTTCTGATACATCTAATACATATCTTCGAATTTTAAACATAGTCTCTAGGTTTCAACACCTGGTAGAGAGACCCAATCTTGAATGAAATAAATACCGTGATTTCGATCTTTTTCAATAAAATCACTATGTAGTAAATCAACAAAGTCCAAGATGATATCTCTTTTTCCTTCAAGTTTACCTACTACGGTACCAGAGTGAATATGAGTTCCTACCACTTTATTGGACTTTGGGGACTTTAAGTAGGGGTGTAAATGAATAGCCGAAATCCGTTTCCGTATCCGTGTTTGTATCCGTTTAGCATTATCCGAATTCGTCCGAAAGCTAAACAGATGCGGATACGGATAGGCTATAGCTATCCGAAAAGCTATATTTACATGTAAATGGATAAAATATCCGATCCGTATCTGTGTCCATATCCGTTTAACACTATCCGAATCCGTCCGATAGCTAATCAGATGCGGATGCGGATATAGCACTATCCGAGCCGAATTCGATCCTTTTACAGCCCTAACTTTAAGGTGGAGTACTCAGAGGGACGTCAAAAGGTGTCTGGGAGAAGACGGCCGGACTGTAGACGGGCATATATATTGCTACGATTAATCAGGTTTGAATACTTGTAATATTCATATTTGTTTCTTGTTATAATTTGTTAATGTTGTGAATTAAGACAGACGTGTGCATGGGTAATACTACAAAAGGGAAAGAGAATGCCACCTGGTCGTGCAATGCTCATTGACCCTGCATCCTGATATAGGGGCACGTGAAATGATAGCCACACCCCCTGAAACTCTGAAAATGATTAGGGTTGCGGTGGTCATTTTATATGCCCCTGTGTCAGGTCACATGGGTAACGTGTCAGACACGACTGGGTGGCTTTCTTTCTCCCTACTATAAATAACAGAGATTAATCCCATTTCCTCCCATTTTTGGATAACATACTAAGAGTTTTGGGGTAGTGAGATGTTTAAAGAAAAGATTTAGAAACATGGATTTAATGGAAAATATACTTCTCATGGCCAACCTTCTTGTGTATCGTAGGGGTGTAAATGAATAGTCGAAATCCGTTTCCGTATCCATTTAGCACTATCCAAATTCGTTCGAAAGCTAAACGGATGCGGATATGGATAGGCTATAGCTATCCGAAAAGCTATATTTACATGTAAACGGATAAAATATCCGATCCGTATCCGTGTTCGTTTAGCATTATCTGAATCCGTCAGAAAGCTAATCGGATGCGGATGCGGATGCGTATAAAGCACTATCCGAGCCGAATCCGATCCGTTTACATCTCTAAGTACAAATCATCACTAACGCCCAGCCTTGCTCCTTTGCTCGCTGCAACCCTTGTAACATTTCTATACCGCCGGTTCTTGTGGCGTTCGCGGATAGAAAAAACTGGCCGGGTTTTCCTTTCCCTAAGGGTTGCAACCAACCTCCTCACAGGTTCAAAATCCATCATCTTGTCATGGTTATGTTAATATTGTAAAAATTGTTGAAGAAAGTTAATTTATTTAGGATTATAGAGATGGAACATTAGAAAAAAAGGGAGGAAATTAATCTCCTAATATATGTGCTATATGATTGATAGGGGCCACCAAACATTATAATGTGTGATAATATGTGAGAGATTCTTAGGTTGAATGTTTACAAAAACATTCTTTAAATGCCTTTTCATGTCTTGTCATGAGGCACAGAGGGGTTTGAAGGGATGTAAATAGATATCGGAAAACGTTTAGAGATGGCCAGAAAAAAAAAATCTGAATACTCCAATAAAAATTTGTCTGAAAAAAAAATCTGAATATTTAATAATAAAAAATTAAATAAATAATGAAGGAAAAGAGAATCATGATCTAAGAGACATGGATTGAGTGTGAATTGTATCCGCTAGGGGGAGGAAGGTCCGGGTTACACAAGACAAAGATAAAAACGGATGATCGAAAATCCGAATTTGATATGTATCCAAATCCATCTGAATTCATTTAGAGGTATCCATATTCGGCCAGAGAATATCTGGATCCGATCACATCCGATCCGTATCCAAGCAGAATCCAATCTATTTACATCTTGGTTATCCTTGCATCATATGTTGTATAGGATGTTATTTTTTGAGCTAAAATATCAATCTCAAGTAATTTTATAAGTCCATTCCATGGTCCTAAAAGTCGGTTAACCTTTTGGGATTGATGTGTGGTTTGTGTGATATCGCTATAAAATAAATATTGCACTATATGCGCTGGGTGCGTGGGTTTAGTCTCACATTGGATGTGTGAATGTGGTGTGTGTTCTGTATATCCGCCATGGTCCTAAAAGTCGGTTAACCTTTTCGGATTGGTGTGTATATATAAATATTGGTAAATTACATGTCACCCCCTGGTTTTCAAATGAAACTCAAATCATCCCTGGTTTTTGAAAATACTCATTCGTCCCCCTCTATAGTAACGGTGTTAGTCTGCTGTTAGTTATTGGTGTGAAAGGACTATTTTACCCTTGTATTAA
Source organism: Telopea speciosissima (assembly GCF_018873765.1). NCBI lineage: Eukaryota > Viridiplantae > Streptophyta > Magnoliopsida > Proteales > Proteaceae > Telopea > Telopea speciosissima. The sequence continues at coordinate 29,061,106 of NC_057919.1, read as the reverse complement.
AACGTTAGAATAAAATTTACAATACTATCCTTCAAAATCTATGTTTGGATGTCAAGGGTAGTTTAGGGATTTAAATTTATTTAACTGGCTGACATCATCACTTAACATAAAACTAATGGTAGAGACTAATTTGTCATATTGGGGTTTACTACAGAGGGTGATTTGAATATTTTAAAAAACCAAGGGTGATTTGAGTTTCGTTTGAAAACCAGGGGGTGACGTATAATTTATCCTAACAATAATGCTATTTGTCCTACTGGTTTTTCATTTGTACTGATCGAAGGGTTGAGAATTGAAGCATGTGCACAAATAAGTTCTTCCAAAATTCCAATTGAGATAACCATCTCCAAAATGCTTTAATGAATTTTACTTTTATACATATTAATGCCTTAAAAGATGTTAACAAATAAATCAACAAAACCCTAACTCCAGGCTATATTTTTATGTTTGAAAAAATAAATGTAGACACATTTTTCCATACGAGTTCTTATCAAAGTAGCACTCAAATAAATTGTTGAAGCAATAAATGTCAAAAATTATATGCAAGGGTTGAACAATGCCAACTGGTGTAAGGGTCCCAAAAAAATATTTATGGTTTAATGAAAATGGAATCCAGGTGTTTCATATAGAAGATAATTATTTACAAAAAAAAAACAGAAGATAATGATATAAGTAAATAATATATGAAAAATTGCTCCTTATGGTTGGATGTAAAAAAATTTAAAATATTTTAATAATAATATAAATAAAAATATTGGAAAAAGGAACTTCACCCGATCGTGTGCTATGGTGTATACCTATGTCCAGATATAACTGGGGGCAAAATGATCGGCACACCCTTGCCTTTCCATGAGGGTGGGGCGGGCATGTTGCACCCGATTGTGTCTGGGTGCATATACACGCTACAGCCCACGACCAGATGGTGTTCTTTCTTCCTTAAATGTTATTTGAAAAGTGAAGCTTTTCTACTAAATGAAAGTAATTTTATGGAAAAGTGAAAAAATTTAATTACAATATCTAGTATATTATTGAGATAGGTACATAATTATTATTTGTCATAATTAGAATTTATTCTATTTTTTTTAAAATCAAGTATTTTCTTAAGTAGGGTTTTTCCTTTCCTCTCTTGTTGAGTTTCCTAATGGGCCCAAACATGAAGCAAGGTCCTATTAGAGGTTTGGAAATGCTATCACTTTAGGACAGTTAACTGTTCAATCGAGGTTGATTACCCCATTTGGTGGCAATGGCCTGTATAAAATTGACTCTTGTACTGTTGAGTTGTGACTTGCAACCACCTCAAACCACCAACCACAACCCATATTGATGGTCACTTATGTTCAGCGGCAGGCTGAGGTACTTTTTGCTTCTAAGAATATCTCTTTTGTACCCTAAATAATAGTGGGTGATACACGTGTTTGCCATTGAGCGTATGTGCATAGGCCTCAAAAATCTCATTCATGTTGACGCTCTTATGCACGCTCTCATTAATGGTCCCCGAGTTGGTGCAGGGACCATGCAGTCTGACAATGATCTCTTGATAGATAGAATTTATTTGAGATGTGATTTAGATGTGCCATCACACTCACTCACTCTGAGTGATATTTTTGTAAAAAATTAAAAAATATATACATGATAAAATTTGGCATACTAAGATATCAATAGTTATATATATCATTCATAAATCAAAATACTGTTAAATATAAATATAGAATAATATAAAAGTATCGGAAAAAATTCAATATTGAACGCAATATGAGATCATGAGGAATCTATTGTGCATGCTTTGTTTCACTTTCAATTTTCTTCTTGTTGGTGGTTGGTTTTCCAATTTAGACTCAATGCAAGGAAATTATCTAGTACCACATTTAAAAAGAAAATTAACAGGTACGTGTTTTAAAATAATTTTAATCATTTTTCTACTCTTCTCGATCTTTTTCATATTCAAATGATGCTATTATTCAATGGGTTTCGCTCTTTTGACAAATGTGAAAGACATACAATTCTTTTATTTTGAGTCATTATAACCTTTCTCTTATATATTGGCATAAGTCAAGCTCTCAATTGTTCAGTTAAGGAGGGGCGTCGTATGGGTTTAAACAGAGGTAGGACTAATTATATGCATTTTCTACGATTCTAAATATTTTAGCTCCTTGCACTCATTCTAATGGTTATATTACTCACAAAAATGGTGCATGAAAATTAATTAACCTAATCTTTATCTTGATGGCATGGGATCTCCTGATTTTTATGGAAGTAGAGGCTATTTGTGATGACTTGTTTTTGCCTTCCTTATAAATCCTTCTCTTCTTTCGAGCAAGACCCTATCTTCTCTATTTCTATAAAATCTTGACTGGGGTTGTCCAGCCTCTACTGCTGACCCCCCTCCTCCCCCCTTTCCAAAAAAAAAAAAAAATATATATATATATATATATATAAAATAAAAGATGATATCACCATAATTTCATGAATAACATGTTCAAATGCATAGATTCTAGAAAAAAAATTAAATTTATATACACAAGTATTTACAATTACTCATGGTTGCATACAATAAAAAAGTTACTAATTATGGTCAGTCCGGATGGTCCATTGGAACAAAACGTGACAATTTTGGGTTATCTCTTAATCTGAAGTCCGAATTGTATTGTACATGTTTTTTTTGTCAAAAACATACAAAAGAATTTTATTAGATGAAATCCAAAACAGAGAAACTCTACAGATGTACAAGAATTGATGGTAGTTGAGGCCACCAAAAGTGAGACAAAAAAAAAAACCTAAAAACTCTATTAATTAACAGATGAGCTCCTTTAATACAATCTCGAAGTACAAGCGAAAAGAAAACAAAAGAAAAATATGAAGGAAACCCAAAAATCTATCCAAGGTAGGTTAAAGCAAACTGTTGTATACTTGATTAATGAGAGATGGTGTGGAAATGCCACTTGGATGGTCATAGTTCAACTAACCATAAAACCCTAGGTTAAGTGGGAATATATATGTATGTGCAGCCAAGGAGACTTTTTGTTTTTTTGATAAAAAAGAAAGCAAGAGAAACCTAACAACCATGCAACACGCAAAGCAAAGGCAGCTTCGTTGTGGATACGTTTGTGGGCCCCACAATCCCTTCCTTTATTCAATGTATTGGATTTCATCGTACATTGAAAGGGACCCACTTAGATCCTTCAAGATAAGATCCAAAGAATTTCCAAATACTTAGCCCACCTTCATTGGTTATTGAAAGCCACGTTTGGGGAGACTTTGATGTGGCCAAACTCCATATTGGACTTTTAGACAAGTATTTCTCTCTCAACCTCTCCCTCTCCCTCTCCCTCTCAATAAAAAGAGAAACGTGAAATGAATATGAGATGTGATCGCATGGGATAGGTTCAACTATTGAGAATTCTCTTACTTATTGCAAATTGGTTTAAGTTTTCCTCCACCCATAGTGGACGGTTCATCCACCATTTTAGGTTTATAAATCCTTTTTAGGTTTTTAGAATGTTCAAAAATACCCTTTTGATACTCTCTCCCGTCTTCTCTGACCCTACGGTGAATGAAGGGAAACTCCCTCATCTCTTGGCCATGGGTGGGTGAAGAGAAACTTAATCTATTGGTTTCACTTAAATAAAAATAGATTTTTTTTTTGAAATCTGGTAAAACCTGGCTGCTTTCATGATAAAGTCTATGTAATTGTCGGTCAAACTAGAAGATTAATTAGTTTAATCATGATTTAGATTTTTCAAAATCAAATCATATTCAATTCTCGATCATTTTAGATTTCGGATTGACTAATCCTAACTTAGTTTGTGAATTCCGCCCAAATTCTTTCCTGGTTGATGGGTTTCCACTTTTTTTGGTAAAAGGTTGATGGGTTTTCACATTTCACCAAATCTTGGTTCCTCACCTTTTATGGGACCCAGGGTTTGATGAAACCAAACAAATGGTTGTCAAATGTATTGGAGAATTATTATTGTCATAAAGACTTGTTATTTTTTTAAAGGGCAAGAGATCTCTATTTGGTGTTGTTTTCTACGTTCTCTCACAAGACACCGTGAGATGACACCTCTACCCCTGGATAAATACTCAAGTGTGCTCACCCATTGGAGAGTGTAGGAAACACCACCAAGTAGAGATCTTTTTTCCCTTTTTTAAATTTCGCAAGTTATTTGTCACATGGACAGATGATATGTATATTTTGTCTGTTGGATAGAGAGAACAGCCTTATTTAGATTAGTTAAGTGTAAAATTTCATAGTCTAATTTAATCAAATATTCCTTTTTGTATTGGTAAACATCCCGTGTATGTTTATATGCACTCTAGACATTATTGTAAACTCTTCTAAAAATTGATGGATTAAATTTAACTTGTGATATTCAAAAACATCACCTTCCATTATTAATTACATGGATAAACTATCTTATAAGTTATTCGAGATTGATTGATTCTTTTAAGGAAACCAATAATCTTGGTCATTCAATATCAAATCTAGGTTTCACAATTTTCCTAAGAATTAAATACCTAACTTTGTCCAAACCCCCAAGTCTTTATCTGTTTGTGAAAGAAATAGGTGAAGTCAAAAGTATTTTTCAAACAGTAAGGAAATTTGCATCGGTTTATTTTCAAACAGTAAGGAAAATTGGGTTGTCCTTGGTATGCATTCTTGGAATAGAGTTTGGGTCTAAACGCATTTTGAAAATTGGTTCTTTTCTACTTTTATGTTTCTGAATGCACGTTAAACTCAGAATCTATTCCGAGAATGCAAATCAAACACCGTCTTGATGCTCATTTTTTGTCATTCTAAATTTTGCAACCCCTGATAAATGAAAATATTTTAAGATTTGTTAGCTTAATTCACTCTATTTCAACTTTGATGGCTGTTACACAAGAAATACACATCATGGTCACTTTCTTCTTCTTACAAAATTTTACATTTCTTACTTTACAAACAAATGGAAGAATTTAGGAAAAAGTGGCTAAGGAAAATGAAGTTAATCATCCCTCAATTGCCTACCCAAGAAGAAAAAATTATTAGAGAGGTTGTTTCTTCATTACTTTATCCATATCCATTTATATCTATTTTTGTTCATAAATCTAAAACTCTCAATTTGCTAAAGATATGAGAATGGTATGTAACCCTCCACTTATTTAGTTGGAATCATGTAGGAGTCTAATGAGAATAAACTTCTTAATGAACAAGTGGCAAAAAATTATTGACTTGATCAAACCTTCCCTTGTCTACCATTTTAGTTTAGAATTTGTCCTCATATTAAGGAGATAAAGATTCATCATTATTTAATTTATTATTGGTGGAAAGAATAAAGGTCAATAATAGACCAAAAGAAGAAAGAGAGCCTGACATGCAACCCTCCCCTCCACTCCACTGTGGAGGACATATAAGAAGATAAGTATTCACTAATATATCTAGATAGTGTATGCCTTCTAGAGTACTATGAACTTCTTTTACAAGTTATTCCCTTGGAATTGTATGGTTTGAATGTTTTTTTTGGGGTAAATTGTATGGTTTGAATTGGTCTATGCCCTTTTAGACTAAACCACTTTGAGACACAAACCTGACTAAAATAAGATTTTTTCTTTAATGAAGAAGGTGCATGATAGGATAGATCAAATAGAACTAACTAGGGTCAGTCCAAATATAAGGAGCTGCAATAGCTAGACTCAGTCTAGAAACAATAGTCAAAGATATTCTATATATATCTAGTGGATGGATGGTCTAGATTGATCAGTTTCATGGTTTGAAGTATTGGTATTGAATTGCTCGATACAATTGATATTGTTCGATTTTGAAGGTGATTGATATCGGTACCTGACTGATACTGTATCGATGAAATGGTACGAATAAGATGTAAGATAGTAAAAATAAAAATTCCAAAGTAACTTATTCGATATCGTATCGATTTTAAAAGTGGCCGATACCGTGCATTAAAATCATGATCAACAAATATCACCACATGAGATCATAGAAGAAGTAAGAATAAAGTTGCTTGTTCCATTTCTCAAAGAAAGTCAATGAGAAAAACGTGATGAAATGTAACTCTATTATTAACCATTCAAGAATTTACATTTTTTTTTGGATTTTTATTTGGGTTGAAAAACCATTCACGTTAGTTAAATTCCACACTTATTGCATCAAAATCTCTGAAGATGATTGGCTGAGAAAAGTATAAAAATACATGACCCATCAATTTTTGATGACATGCAAGTTGTAAGGGTTCACAAATATTCAAAAGCCCCACTTATAAAGTAGATTTTAGACCAAACATATATTTGGGAAGTAGTTTCTTACAAAATTGAACTTTTACAAGTCATGATTCCTTCTAAGTTTGGATTGTTGGAATTCTTCTCTTTCTATCACACTAGTGGTCATTTCAATGCCATTTAGCGCATTCAAAAATGTTACTTTATGATCTATGAGACATAAACCCAATTACAATTAAACTTTCCTACTAATTATTGGGGGAGTGTTCGATGCTTGGGATGCTGGGGCACGCCGTGCATGGCAGCCAATTAGAGCCCGCAAGTTGACACATTAGGGGGTGGAATATTCGTCATTCATGGAGGCACATCGATCATTTCGGCCCCCATGTGTCCGGGCGTGGCCCTTGCATCCCACGCAGAGAACATTTCTCCTTAAGAATATTTGCAAATCATTCATTGGTAGATCATACCAACCACTAGTCTTTCATAGTCATTGTTCTACAGCTTAAAAATTTGACTCTCTCGCTTAATTCCAATAAGTCCTATTAAGCCATATCAATTTCTTGAAAAGCTTATCTTAGCCTACCTATAATCCATTATCCAGATATCCTCCTGCTTTTCATATGTCCCATCAGCTCCTAAGATCTGATCAGGAGACACTGTAAGACTTGAGATTTAAATAGCTGAATTGTGTATTTCATTCATTATGTAAGATTTAATTGGTCAATAAGGAGAGTCCTTATCTTCTATAGACTTGAAGTGGCTAATAGATACCTTCACACCAAAGCCCAATGATACAATGGAAATGAAAGTTTCAAGACTCATCTAGTTGGAACAAGTGCTTGGTAGATATGGCAAATAGAAAAGAAAAAAAAAGGGTGTACCTAATGCACGAGGCTCCCACCATTAAGGGTCTGGGGAGGGTCATAATGTTTGCAGCCTTACTCCCGCTTCGCAAAGAAATTGTTTTCTGATTCAAATCCATGACCATTAGGTCATAATGGAGCAACCATACTGTTGCGCCGAGGACTACAATGATGGTAGATGTGGCAATATTGCTTTTCAAACTCGGTGGTTTATGTTCAAGCGTTGGTCACCGGTTCAACCAATCAAGAAAAGGCTTATTAGTTCAATAAATCGTGATTTGGATTTCTATGAAGACAATTCTGCAAAACCCTAGTATTGCCCTGAGACAGCTCCAAACTTAATTAATGAGAATTAGGAAGCAACATTAGCAAGACATTTTGGTCTCAAACTAGCAAATAAAGAAAGGATAAAGTTTTCCTCCACCTATAGAGGATGGTTCACCCACCATCCTAGGGTTTTAGTATGTTTCAAAATACCCTCCTGGTACCCATTCCTGCCCTCTCACGCCCCTCAGTGAATGGGATCCCATTCACCATGGGTGGAGGGAAACTTGGTCCATAAAGAAATCTTTTCACTTAACTTTACAAGAAGCTAAGCAACCTTGTTCAGTTTTGAAGATGTCATAAGACTGCTCCAACTTTAAAACAACAATAAGTAGTTGAAGAAGTGATAGATAAAGGCTTTATTGCCAAAATTAGACAAACAGTACTACTACTAGTACTCCTCCATGCTGGTACCAGGCCTGGGCTCAGCATTTAATAAAATTTTTAACAAGCCCAACTTGAACCTAATCCAATTTAATTCAAATTCAGCCACAAACAAACTTCATGGGCCCATAAATTCCCTAGATCTGGGGCCTCTCTCTCTCTCTCTTTCTCTCTGCTACCTTAATGGTATCTCTTTAATATCCTTTTTTTAGTAGAAATAAAATTTATTAAAACAAGATCAAATATAGTTGCCTCTAAAAGCATTCAGAAACCAAGAAGAAAGAAATAATATTCAATAAAACTTGAATTTTTCAAGAACTGAACATCTTGATTAATTTCATGATAAAACCAATGAACCAGTTCAATCTTCATTTCCGAATAAGGAAATAAACCGGTTACTTACCTTTTGGCTCAACCCTTGTTCAGATTTCAAAACTATTCCAATTTCTTTCAGGACAAAATTAAAGGGAAAAGGGGGGGAGGGGGGAGATGATAGATCAGATTTGATGAAGGAACATATAGGACATGGACTAAACATCTTTATTCTTCCAAAAAGGAGGCTACAAGTAAAACTAACCTTGTTCCATTACTCAAAGATAAGTCAATGAGGGAAACGTTTTGAATTAAAACTCTATTATCAACCATTCACTTTTTTTTTTTCTTTTTGATTTTAGTTGAAAAATCATTCACTTTAGTTATTCTTATTACATCAAAATCTGAAGGTCATTGGTAGAAGAGTAATATGCATGCACCCATCAACTTTTGATGGCAAGCAATTAGGTTTCAGACCAAACATATGGAAAGTAGTACTTTCTTACAAAATTGAGCTTTTAGAAACCATTCCTTTAAATTTGGATTTCAATGCCATTGAACACTTTAAGTATGTTCCATTATGATTTATAAGACATGGGCCCAACTACAACTAACTTTCTTACTAAGGATATATACTCAAATCACACTTTGGGTATAGTATAGCCCATACCAACCAGTCTCATAGCCATTGTTCTAGAACTTAAAAAAACTTGACTCTCTCTTAATTAAGATAGGTTGAGTGATTAATTTAGAGGGTTAGATGATTAATCATAAGAGGAAAATGATAGATTTGATTTTAGAAAGCCATTTTACGATCGGTGTTGTCGAAGCATTGGTCACCGGTTCAGTTAATTTCAATTAATCGTGATTTGGACCGCTACGAAGGCAATTCTCCATAAAACTCTAGGGTTGCCCTAAGGCAACTCCAAACTTGATTAAGGACAATTAAGAGTCAACATTAGGGAGACATTGGGGTCTTAAACTAGCCAATGAAGATAAAATTTCACTTAAAGATTTACAAGAAGTAAGCAACCTTGATAAACTTTAGTACAATTTCCATATAACTGCTCCAACTTGAACAAAACAAGCAGGTCAAGAAGCAGGAGATATGTGGACTTGACAAAATTAGACAACCTTAATGCTAGTCCTTCATGCTGGTACCCAATACACTCAAATGCCCATGAATGTTCATGCACGATTCATACTAGATTTGACCAACTGCCCATCCTAATTCTTTTATGTTCTTGACAGCCCATTTTTGTCTCGGTAGAGTCATTGAGTGCCATGTTTTGATACTCGATCCTTTTCCATTAGTTAGAAAGTGAGCCACCGGTTCAAGGACAAAATACTATCAATTATCGCCCTGATAATTAGACATCCAACCCATAATCGCAACAGCCCAATTAGACATCCAACCCGTAATCACAACAGCCCAATTGCAAGAGCAGCACTTTACCCACTAACCTATATCCCCTAGAGGTCAGACACAAAATAACTTCATGGCCCTTGAATTCCCTAGACAATCTCTCTCTCTCTCTCTCTCTCTCGCTCTCTCTCTCTCTCTCTCTCTCTATATATATATATATATATATATATATGTATATGGGAGGGTGGGGGAGAATAATCACAATGACCCAATTGCAAGAGCGGCACTCTACCAACTGACCTATATCCCCTAGAGTGTAGAACATGAATTCCCTAGATGTTCTCGACAGTCCATTTTTGTCTCAGTAGAGTCATAGAGTGACATGTTTCGATCCTCGATCCTTTTCCATTACTTAGAAAGTGAGCCACTGGTTCAAGTACACAATACTATCAATTACCGCCCCCCTAATAATTAAACATCCAACCCATAATCGCAACAGCCCAATTAAAAATCTAACCCGTAATCGCAACAATCCAATTGCAAGAGCGACACTCTACCAACTGACCTATATCCCCTAAAGGTCAGACACAAAATAACTTCATGGCCCTTGAATTCCCTAAACAATCTCTCTATGTAGGGGGAGAATAATCACAAAGACCCAATTGCAAGAGTGGCACTCTACCAACTGACCTATATCCCCTAGAGTTTAGAACATGAATTCTCTAGATGTTCTCTCTCTATCTTTAGGGAGGGGGGTGGATTGAAGCACCATAGTTCATCACCAACCAAGCTGACCAGAAGGCAACTAACACTAACCAATTGTAAACCCAACATTTATTTTGGAATAATAGAGGTGGGTAGGGTTGTGCCATTGGAGAAGTAGAGAGAAGAAAGGGACCTAACAATGGAGTGATGTAAAAGCATTAATAAATTACCCTGTGAGATCTTCCCCGTGAAAAATGAAGCGTTTTTTTTTTTGTCAGCAAAGAAAACGAACAGACTTACCTCATTTTGTGGCCCACACTTGTTTGGTTTCTTAGATATTGCGCCAAGGATATATAAGGTAATAACTCAATCTCTCCACATGTTTCACATGTGTTTCTTTCTTGGAGCATTAAAAAATTTACATTGAGAATACTTTAAAATTTTGTTTCTCCACATGTTTCACATGTGTTCCTTTCTTGGAGCACTAAGAAATTTGTTTAAAAAATTACTTTAAAAAAATTGTGCGCATTAGATTACCTAAAAATCGATTGGTCAACTACCCCAAAAGAATATGTTAAATTTTTTTTTGGGTGTATGGGAGATGGTGGGAGTTTCAAGGCATTAATTAATGGGTTGGGATTTATGACTTTTCTAACTCTTTGTGAGAGACCCTCTCACACCGTGTATGAAAACTTTCCCCAAATTATAAATTGAGCCCTAGTTATTTAGCCGGGAGTGCAGCCTACACCAGGGGTCTTTTTGTCTATCTCTTTCTTCCTTCAAACAAGGGGTACGGATCTTACTTCAAAAGAGGAAGAGAAAGAGACATATGGGAGCGATGGTGTAGGCCACACTCCCAGACAAAATTCTTTTCCCCTTATGAATTAAATCCTTAATTTAGTGAAAGGTTTTGTAATCGGTTGATGGTTGATGTGTTTGTTACAAAATATCCAATTATATGGAAAGGGCAATGAGAAGTCAAGAACTGTGGACTAGGATCCTCTACAATACCGGTGGGGCGGCAGTGCACATCTGACGGCACAGCAGAGCTCACATGGCACACATGGCCTTTGCTGTGCCGTCGGATAATGCACTGCCACCCTGCCGGTATTGTAGAGGATTTTTATCCAAGAATTGCAGGGTAAGTACCAATGGTTACAGGGTTGATGTTCTCTGTGCCACAACTCAACCTGTGCCCAGATGCATGGGGCCTGCCATTCAGGGGGTAGGATTGTCATTTTGCCCACCCCCATGTGTCTAGGCGCTGCTTACACCCCTGGCACAGAGAACATTTGCCCTTAGTACTCCATGAGGATAGTTTTGAAATATATCTTATGTATAGATTTAAATTAGTTACAACAAACAAATAAAGAAAACAAAAACCTTTTTGTAATAAAATATAATGAAAAAGAAGTTGTAATATATATTTTTTTAAGATAACACATTTTTTTTAATGAAGGTAATTCCTATCATGTCACATAAGACAATGATACCTCTATTTGGATAACGATGTAGTAGAAGTGGACTTGAATGAATCTGCTATAACGGATCATTGCGAGAATTGCCACATCGCAATTATTAAGGGAGTAATGGAAGAGGCTCCCAGTAACCATTTATATCTATGTACATATGTATGCATATATGCATGTATTCATATACATTAATTAGTATGTACATATGTTATGTATGTATGCATAAATGGTTGATGAATGTAAATGCAGAAGTTAAAAAAAAAAACATTTCATGCCTAAAGTGCAATACCTGTCATTATTAACTATTAAATGTATGAATTTATAACAAACCGTATATGTATTATTATGTTGCATACCATTTTCTATCCATAGGGATTGCCATCCAAACAGTAAACCCAAGCCCAATCTTTCAAGTGCATAAAAATAAAATAGGTCCTTTATTTGGGCCTGGGCTTGAGCTTGAGCAGGTTAGGCTGGGTCAGAAATTGCCACCCTAGTGCAGTTTCTTTGTCACCATCAAGCTCTTCATTTTACCTTGTATTGCACTTAGGTCTGTAAACAGATCGGATTCGACTCGGATACGGATCGGATGTGATCGGATCCGATCGGATCCGATATTCCCTGGCTGAATACAAATACCTCTAAACGGATTTGGATTTTCAATCATCCGTTTACATCTCTTCCTTGTGTAACCCAGACCTTCCTCCCCTTAGTGGATACAATTCACTCTCAATCTATATCTCTTAGATCATGATTATCTTTTCCTCATATTCTAGAACCTATTGGAATCTTCAAAAACCCTCAAAATTATTATTTATTTAATTTTTTATTATTAGGTATTCGGATTTTTCCGGATGAATTTTTATCGAAGTATTCGGATTTTTTTCAAATTTCTCTAAATGAATACGGATGTCCCTAAACGGATATGATTGCAGATCGAATTCGGATTTTCGATTATCCATTTACAGCCTTGATTGCACTTACCTTATTTATTAATTAGAAGTCTCTTACAATCCTATTACCTGACATCTGATAGGTCAAGTGAACCTAAATTTTATGGGCAGATGGGACCCATGGTCCCCTACTGACACGTCAACTTCCAATCAGAAAGAAGTTTGCCACCTAGAAAAAAAAAAGATATGTGTGCATTATAGGGTATGTTCATGGTTCCACTTGCCCAAATAGAACTTTCCTTATTTTGGTATTTTAATATAGGATTTTAGGAAGACATATGAGAGAGAGAGAGAGAGAGAAGCTACAATTATGGGCCGGACTTGGGCCTATATTGAAGGTTTTCTGTGTGCCATTTTCAGACAACCAACCCAGATGCAGCCCTACCCATCAAATTGAGATCACATATATGTAGTCATTACCAAAGGTAAGGGATCTTTTACTGGCTAACAAAAATTTATGCCATGCCTATAGAGTGATAGACATCATGATTTTATTATCATCATCGTCTTCGTCATCCTCATCATCATTAATACGGGTGTAGGGTTCATGCAAATTTGCACGTTTATGGAGCTGAAATTTTGTGGATAGCTAGAGCAAACTTGGGCCTAAAAAGCCCTAGCCGCGGCCTGTTCATAAATTTTTTACTTTGGGCAGGGGTTTTTCAGCCCGTGGGCCAGGATTGGAATCAGAAATCCCAGCCAGACCCTAAGCTACATATATATACATATTGGCTTCGTTCGATTGCAAGGGAAATGGGAAAGGGAAGTGAATGGGAATTTTTTTTTTTTTTTTTGCCCTTTTAAGTCGTTTGGTTGCAAAGAAAGTAAAGTGGTAAATTTTGCTAAGTTGTTTGGTTGGCCATAAACTTGATGTAAATTTTTTTAAAATATGTAATCCAACCCACTTTACTAACTTGCACTTAGTAAGGCTCTTTCTTAATAATTTATGGGAAAATGAACGCTAATCGGTGTTGCAGTGCAACGTGTACCTATGCCCAGGCACTGTCACGTGCGAAATGACCTACGCAACCCTGGAAAGGCGAAAAGGACCAGGGGGTGCACCAGTCGTTTCAAATTTTTGTTATATATTGCAGAATTTTGATGACTTTGAAATAATGTTTGAAAACACATCATAGTTCTATCCAAAAAAAAAAAAAAAAAAACACATCATAGCTACCCCGTTGAGACCACCACACACTTACACACAAGTGTGCTCAAGCAATTAGAGAGCTATTGAATTCTAACAATTTGGATGGTCGGGAGAGGGTATCGCACGTCAATGGGAGGATATTATCGGACATTCATAATTAGTTGGCAAATATTTATAATCATTAATGAACCAAGCTGTAAATTCAAGCCTAATGATTCAAAATACAAACATTTAATAGGCCTCTTCTGTATTTCTTCAACCTTGTGTGGAAGAGAAAAATCAAACAAGATTTCCAATGACAAGCTAGGTAAAGGAAATGGTATCTACAACCGGTTGGATTTTTTCGGAATAAAAGTTCTGGTAAATGGCTTAAGAATTTCATGGTCCATTTGAAAATTTTTCGTTACAATATTGGCAGTCTCTGAAGAATACACATCATGTTCATCACACAAGGCTGCCACAACTAAAGGGGAAATATGGCCGGAACTCGGATTCATATTGTACACACAAGGTTACCACAGCTGCCAGCTGCATCAACCAATTACCATTACCAATATCTTGATAGCTTCTAAACTGTTTGCTCACAATTCAATAGCTCCTAAATTAAAGCTTTACTGTTGCAAACCCATTAAATACCACAAAACTCATCACTCTGGTGTAAAATTGTCACGTAAAATAGGGTTATAATATTTACATTAGCTATCTATATTTGTCAAAGTTCATGTACATACCTCTCCATGCATGAGAGTCTTAGGAATAATCCTACAAAAAAGAACCCATCAATCATTTTGAAGCTTCAGTATCACATCCAATATCGTATTTCTCTTATAAATTAAGATTTCAGTAAACAGATTTTTTTTTTAAAATAGGAGGGTCAATGTCAGGAAGGCTCTTTTTCTCTTGATTTCAAAATAAGAATAACAATATCAAAACTGAAGACGTTACTAAGAAATCAAAGGAAGCTCATACCAGGTTAGAATCAATGATTCTACTTATTTAGACTGATAAAATATGGATGACTATTCAATATCAGTATAAAAAAAAAATATCAGAAACTGATATACATATATTAGCAATCAGAAGGCATACGAAGGTCTTTAAAACCAACATCTTTGCTCTTAGAAGTAGAGCAATGGAAATTTTTTTTATCCCCAACTTATGTTTCTACATATACCTAATGAAAGTAATAAAGAAAATTTAACCTTCACCATGATAGTGAGTGTCCAATATTTTACTTCGAACAAGGATATTTTAGTAAATGCCAACAATTTTACTTTGCTATATTAGCAGCAATTAGAACAAACCACTGCAAAGTGTTCTCCATTTCAGCTTTGATTTGAGGAACAATGAGTTGCAAAGTAGTTGATCATAAAAAAGTAACAACAAATGAGTAGTCTGATCCATTAAATTGAAGGCTCATTTAAAAAAAAAAAACTCTGACAGATAAGAAGTTAACAATAAATATTAAAATGGACTTGAAAGAACAAACTTAGATGAACTATTTAATGAATAAACACCTCTTCTTTATCCTAAAATGACTGTAATGTGGAGCACAAGGCCGACTTTATACTAAATGATAATTCTTGGTATAGTGTATCCATGGTAATTGGATATCTATTATCCTACAAATCATCTGACGGTTGAAGATAAATTAAAGAATTAAATATGATTATATGGTTTATTACGAAATGAAGAGGAAAGCATGATCATGAGCACAAAAAGACCCTAGAAACGTCATTATTTGGTATCAACGCTATTGAAAAGGAGAGTTATAACAATCCTAACCATGCTCTTAAGTTAACTGTATGATGGTTGAATGAAGAAATTGCAACTGTGAAACTATAAGGAGCTGACCTTAACAAATCTTTCGCATCAAGAGCCTTTTCAAAACAGTCAGTAAAGCTGAGAATTGAAACCACACCCATCTTGTCACGTATATCAGCTCTCAATCCCAATTTAAAACAGGATATAAGTTAGTCATCATCCTCATCAATACCGGTACGAGTCAGCAAGTTGTGAAATTTATCTATGTATTCTTCTATAGCTAGGGTGATTTGGCGGATGGTGTTGAGCTGGTCATGTAACCTCTTCTATGAAAGGTGAAAGACAGATATTTCTCCTTTAGTTTTTCCTTCATCTCCTCCCAAGTAGTAGGTTCATCATGTTATCGATGCATCTTTTCTTCATAAGTTCGCCACCACTTTCTTGCTTTTCCAATCAGCTTTGCATGGGTCAGCTTCATCTTTCGCTCTTCAGTCAAAGTGAACCATTCAAAATAATTGTCCAACGCACATAGCCAATCATAGAATAAAATGGGATCAGCCTTCCCATTATATTCTTTAAGTTCTAGTTTGAATTTGTGTTGGTCATCTTGTTATCTAACACCATAGTCAACAACTTTGTCTTCATATAAGTTTGGTTGACAAGAAATTCTTTGTGGTGGACAAGGAGGATAACGTGAAAACCTCTCCACAGTTTTCTGTCCATCAATATTTCTAGTGGACTCCTTCATTTATTGCATCTCTTTCTCTTCATAGAAATAATTTCTTTAGACAATCGTCGTACAATTAACATAAGAGCATAGTTAGGGTTGTTATAACTCTTCTCTTCCATAGCTCTGATACCAAATAATACAAACTCAATCTCGAACCGATGAGACCAGCGGATAATCAATTGCAACTAGGATCAACACCATAATAGATAAATATTAGATTACCTGCATTTGGAATGTATATTGAAAAAGATCAATCTGGCCAATAATATTTCCAATAAAGAATTAATGACCAATAGCTAATAAGGATGCCGCGGGCCCAAACATGGGTTATATGACTAGAAATAAACCAAACAAGAATTACAAACTATAGGGCTCGAATGGGGTTGATATCCTTATAAAGCCAAAGTCCAATACAAGTGAAAGTTGTTGAATCAAAGACTTCGATTCAACAACAAAAATTAGGAAAATGATGCAACCGCAGGTGATAGAAGTCTTTTAATGCCTCTGTGCAGCAATAACAAGTTCCGTGGATGATTTAGATGGATTCTAGGATTTTTTAAGAATAGCAGCAACAGTTATTTGTAGTCACACAATAATTGGAACAGCAGGTGATCGAGTAGGGATTGAAGAAGAAGTTAAGATGGATAGAAGAGAAGATAAAAGATAGAAATAGAAAGGGAAATAGGGGTTTTGGCTCTCTCAGCCCTTCATCCTCTCACCAAGATAGTAACATTGCACAAAAACAAATAAACTCTTCATTCATGTTGTTGTTTTCCTTTTTTAAAAGTATACATCTATTTATAAGCTAATCGATCAAGACAAACTACTAATAAAGTCATCAAACATTAACCTAACTTTGACAAGGAAGCTTCCTTTGACAACGGAGCTCTTTTTTTTTTATAATGAAACCTCTCTTTTGACAATAGGGACTCATTTATTGACAATACTTCCACCAACTCTCCACCTATCACTCACACATAACATATACTCTAATATAATAATATAATAACATAGATTGATCAAACCCAACTTGCATGGGTTGGGCCTTAGTATTGGGTTTAGACCAAGCCCATTAAGTCCAATAATACTTGGGTCTATGATGCTAATTCTGACCCATATTACTGGCCCAATGGGTTGGTCCACCAATTGATTAAATGAACCAACCATCTTTTTGTGCTTACTCCTAACATAATGGTTGCTAAACATCAGCTTGTCTACATCAATTCCCCCTCTTAGAATCATTTACCTCTGACGAATGGCAGAATGACAAGTAACGTTTATATAACTCCAGGTCAAGACATCTGAAATCATCAGCATGTATTCATGTGTTATCTTTGACTGATCTACCTTTTCACTTGACTAGGAAAGAATAGTATCCTTTACCACCCCTCATCATAGTAGACTTATCAGCATACACTTCATCGATCACATCTTTAGTTGGAGTAGCAAATTGGGGAAGCCGAAGAGCATGTGTTGTGTCACTTTCGTTTGAATGGTGTCCAATGTAAATGGTAAGGTTAGCCACGTTAAACACGTTACTTATCTTCATGTCTGATGGCAGCTCCAACATGTATTCATTAGTTTCAATGCGTTTCAACACTTTAAAAGGCCCCATCTTTCTTGGGTGAAGCTTGTGATTGACACCTGAAGGGAGACGTTTAGAAGCGTTGCACACCATCACTATATTTTTTATCTTTTTTGAAAAAAAAAGGACATTTGATCACTTGCATAGTTACATAAACTAAAAACAGAAATTAGGTCTTATAAAGACATGACAAAAGCAAGGTAGATTCTCATATCACCACATCCATCTCGGACAGTTTTATTTTCAAATACACACACCCAGAACAACATTTATTAAAGCTCGTCTGGCCATATTAAGATAGTCAAATACATAGGGGCCTGCACTTTTAGCATTCTCAAGTGCTAAGAAGCTCCACTATTGATTCAGAAGCAAGTTTTTTTCTTAATAAAAGTCTGAACAGCATGCACAACATCACGATCTACAATTTCCATCCTGTTCATTATCTCTCATTCGCTAGGCAGAGTTATGGCTTTAGCAATAAATTCCGTTATTGTGTAGAAGTTGTCCATCTTGATGTATGGATGTGGCTGAACTGGATGAGCCATAGGACTAGCATCCGTTTCTGTGTAGAAGTTGTCCATCTTGATATATGAATATGATTGAACTGGATGAGCCATAGGACCAGTATCCGTTACTGTGTAAAATTTGTTCATCTTGATATGTGAATGTGGCTGAACTGGAAGAGCCATAGGATCAACATCCGTTACTATGTAAAAGTTATCCATCTTGATATATGAATGTGGCTGAACTGGATGAGCCATAGGATTAGCAGGACCATCCTTAGGTCTTAAAGAATCAAACATGTATTCTACTATTTTTCTGCTGTGGAGGTGATACTTCTAGTGACCATCTCATCCTTTACAAACGAATGAAAAGCGACAATCAGAATTTTCAAAACTTTCAATTCTGGAAATAGGCTATCCAATACTTCATTATACAAGATATCTGAAATCTTAGTAAGTGTAGAAATGTTGGATATAGTTCACAATTTTGGTAAAGCTTTGTGCACACTTGACCTTGGGACACCTGTATCTCGTTTCCTTATGGTCTGAAACGTGAATAGTAAAAGTATTTGTGTCCTTGAACCCTCTTTTACAAATGCGGCACATAACCCCCAAAGAAGAATGCGAAAATCGAATGTGATCATCAAGAGCTGTCAGAGAAGCCTTCGACTCACCATAATAACATAAAAATGGTCCCCCGGCCTTCTTCTTTTCTTCTCTTTCATGCTTGCCCTTTCCCATCAAAATAAAAAAAAAACACGCATAGAGACATTTTGCGAGAGAAAGAGACTGAGAGAGTAATTGCAGGGGAGAGAATGTAAGATAGAATAGCAAGATAGGGGAAAGATCGAAGAAGACAGAGAGAAAGAGACTCTGTTTGCAGGGTGAGAGAATCGAACAGAGAGAGGAGAAAGAGGAACACAGACAGAAAGTGAGAGAGTCAGAGAATGTTTGTAGGCAACAGAATGTTAAACAGAGAGCGAGAGAAGGGAAAGGAGGAAAAGGATACCACCATCACTATATCACCTGGTTAGAACTCAACATATCTTTGATGACGATTGACGGTAACTGAGTAACCTTCAATACTGAGGTAGTGGTATCAAATCAACAGGTCGGTTAGGTTGAAGGCCAAGTACAATCTAAAATGGTTTCATCTAATGGTATGATTAACGGAGTTGTTATATGCATACTCACCTATGTCCAAAATAGAGGGCCATGTCTTTCCATGGTCATGAACAAGACATCTGAATAGATTTCTTAAGCTCTTGTTGACCACTTCTGTCTGCCCATCCGTTTGAGGGTGGAATGTCGTTGAGAACTTCAACTTTGTGTTCATCTTCATCCATAGTGTCTTCTAAAAGTAGCTCATAAACTTCATATTGCGATCAGAAACTATAGATTTTGGCAGTTCATGGATACGAACAATCTCCTTGAAGAATTTCTTGGCAATGTGACTGGCATTAAGTGTCTTTTGCATGAAATGAAGTGTGCCATCTTGGATAATCGATCAATCACCACAAATATGGAATCATAATGCTCATGCATTGATGGTAATCCAAAGACAAAGTCCATGCTAATATGCTGCTAAGGAGTTTGTGGTACATGCAATAGAGTAGAGGCTTATATTTTGTTTGTATCCTTTGGAAAATTGACAAATTCGGCATTGCTAGATAACATGTTGCACATCCCATAACATGTGTGGTCAATAGTACAAATCAATCACTAATGAATTGGTCTTGACTTTGCCAAAGTTCCCTCCCATGCCGCTACCATAGAGTTCATGCACAAGGTGCTATCTTATTGAGGTGTTAAGGATGCAAAGATGCATCCAGAAGAAAAAATAACCATCATAAAGAGAGTACTTAGCATCCGAACCTCCTTCTTGTAAATTCTGAAAAATATTTGGGAAATCAACATCTAAAAGATACTCGTCTTTGATGTGTTCTATGTCGGTGCTGCAAGCGGCAAAGGTATTCACCATTATCACCTTTTGACTTAGCGTATCAACAACTTGGTTTTCTTTTCCAGTCTTATATTTCAAAGCAAAAGTGAACTCTTGAAGATATACAATCCACTTGGCGTATCGATCGCTGATGGATCTTGAGAGTAAATATACTTTAGGGCCTCATGATTTGAATATAAGATGAACTCTCTGTCGATTAAGTAGTGTCACCAATGCTTGAGGATTTGGATCACGACATAGAGCTCCAGGTCATATGTAAAGTACCTTTGCTTTGCATCATTCAACTTTTCACTATAGAAGGCAATTGGATGATTTGCATTAGGACTCCTCTATGCCAACATGAGAAGAATTCGTTGCAACTTCAAATATAAGATCAAAGTTTGGAAGGCGAAGTAATGGAGCCTCCATCATTTTCTTCTTGATCAAGTTGAATACTTTGGTGGTTGTCGGTGTCCATTGTAATTGTGTTTTCCCTCTCTTCAGGCATTCGGTTATGGATGCTATGATAGCACTAAAATTCCCAACGAAATGTTGGCAAAATGAAGCAAGGCCATAAAAGCTTCGAACTTCAGTCAAAGTTTTCGAAATAGGCCAATCAACCATACTTTTTATCTTCTCCAAATCAGCTTAACTCCCTTTAAAGAAACAATGAACCTAATGAAGACTACCTTAGGTAACATGAAAGAGCACTTCTTAAGGTTGATGTAGAACTTCTCTTCCTGTAACACTCTCATAACTTGCCTCAAGTGATCAAGGTGCTCTTTTTTGTTACTACTGTAGATGAGGCTGTCATCAAAGAAAATGACCAGAAATTTTTTGTTGAATGGGCGAAGAACTTGGGTCATTACTTTTTATAAATGTGCTTGGAGCGTTGGCAAGACCAAAAGGCATGACTTTCCACTCATACAGTCTGTCTTTGGTCTAAAAGGCTGTCTTCCACTCATCGTCGGGACGTATTTGGATCTAATGGTAGCCACTCTTTAAGTCTATTTTATAAAAAATAGTGGCTCTGGACCGAATGTCCAACATATCATCAAAATGAAGAATAGGGAACCTGTACTTAACCATGATCTTATTGATCGCACAACTATAAATGCACATCCTCCAAGAACCATCTTTGTTTGGTGTTAATAAGGCTGGAACAACATAAGGACTCATGTTCTCTATAATAAACCCCTTGCGAAGCAGCTCATCCACTTGCTTCTTGAGCTCGGCATGCTCAGTTGGATTGAGGCGGTATGTAACAATCCTAAACTTTGGACTGGACCCAAAGTTATTTGGGTCATTAGGTAGACCCATTTAAGGGCTCGACTGATCAGATAAAAAAGGAAAGGAACGGAATAGAGAAAGGAAATGAGGGTTGAGAAAGGAAAGAGGAGGATTGTAGGGAATGGGGAAGGAAAGAAAGGTCTCGACTTATTCCTTTCCCTGTTTTTGTCTGTGATTTGGGATATTTTGTACAGAGAAAATTATGCCTTTGGTAATCATTCCATCTTGACTAGAAGGTTTCAAGAATAAGAGAGGGCTAAGGGGAGAAGGACTAAGAAGAATCCCTGCTAAGGAGAAGAAGAGAGAGAACATCAGCTTTGCTTGAGGTAGGCTCCTTATCCTATATTTTTATGTTGATCGGGTATTTTGATTTGTCTAAAAAGAAATTCAGATTTTGGGTAGGTTAAGGTTCTCAATATTCTTGAGTAATTTGTCTTAGTTTTGTCTTGGTTTGGTGTTTATAGTCTAAAGGTCTTTAACATGCTAGAGTTGTATATACAAAAAAGAATTCTGTCATAGGCTCATTCCTATTCGTGATTATCTGAATAGCTGATATATTATTTTTAAATTCTGTTTTGGAATCCATTCTTATGAAATGATTTAACATTTAAAATATTATTTTTAAATTCTATTTTGAAATCCATTCTTATGTAATAATTTAATACCTAAAATGCTGTTTTTAAATTCTATTTTGGAATCCATTCTTATATAATGATTTAATATCTAAAATGTTGTTTTAAATCCTATTTTGGAATCCATTCTTACGTAACTATTTAATATCCGATATGTTGTTTTAAAATTCTATTTTAGGTTCATTCTCATGATATGTCTTTTAAAATTCTGTCTTGAGTCTATTCGTATATGGATTTTTATCTGCTGCTATACTAACATGCTCCATTTTGCTGCTGTATCGGCTTAGATGCTTGACACATGTACTAACATAATCCCAACAGTCATAAAATAGCTAAGGAAAATTTTCTTTTTCTTGTTTTCACTTTTACTTTTAACGTTTTTTTATTTTGCTTTTTCATTTTTTGATTTTCACATTTCCCTTTCATTCTCTCTCCCCTTTCATGAAACCTTCCTTCGTTTCTCTGTGGTCTTCGACCACTCTGAAGAATCTCCATCGGTGATGGAGAACTGTGAAGAGCTAAAGTCTTTGCCGTGAGCGCTTTGGTCTCTGACCACTCTGAAGAATCTCTACCAGTGATGGAGCACTGTGAAGAGCTAAAGTCTTCGTTGTGAGCACGATAATCTGAAGAATCTCTGGTCCAAGCTCTCCCCTTTCAAGAAACCTTCCTTCTTTTCTCTCTGGTCACCAAGAGAAACCTTCCTTCGTTTCTCTCGCGACAGTCTGAAGAATCTCTTGTCCAATCTCTGGTAAAGTCTTTGTCGTGAGTGCGACCAGAGATCTGGTTTCTTGTACCCTGACTCGGTGAGTTATCGCAACACCATCACTTGTGTTTTTTTTTCTTTTATTTATAAGTTAGATCGATGGCTTTGCCCTCCCCCATAGATCTGATTTATTCCTTTAACTCATGTTGCTTTAAAGAAGAATGTATTGATTTTTTTTAAGTAAGAATCCTTGATGACCGTACCTGCCCATTGTGCTTTGAAGAAGAATGTATTCCTTATATTAAAGAAAATAAGAAAAAAAATTGAAAGAAGAAAGGACCCTACCATCTCAAATGATGAATTTAAAAGAGAAGAGCTTGAAATTGGGAGTAAAGATTGATTGAGGGACAAAGACCAATAGTAGATATTGACACCAAATGGGTCCCCTCACCTTTCTTTTTAATCATCTTAAATGACTCCAATTGATTTCAGTTTTTTCCTATTTGTTCAAGTCCCCACAATTTTTTTTTGAGGCAGATTTTTGTTACATGTATAAAGCCACTGTGGCCGGCAAAATTTGATTGGTCACAGCCGATTCTGATTTGAATCAGTCAATTGGACTGATTTGAAACGTTTAAATACAAACATGGTTGTATACACAGTAGGACTGCAACATTGGAGAAGAACTGTATAGCAATCTCCTCCTACTACTCACCCTCCTCTTCACCACAACCTTAGCTCAAACACCTGCAATTGGAGAAGAACTATAAAACTAATAGTTGTAATACTGCCCTCAGTTTTTTTTTTTTTTCCCTTTTTTTTAATCATTTAATGATGTTCTTGTTGATATATGCTTGTCTCTTGTGTTCTAATTCCTATGAAATTATTTGTTTCAGTGACTTAATGAGAATAAGGAAATTGCTTGAAAGCATTCTTGTGTTTAGATATTTTAGTTTTCTATAATTTGCTATTCTTCAGGTGGGTTATGGATACACCAATGGCTACACCGAATATTGACATAGGCCATAATGATGATTCTAAGCCTAGGATCGACATGGAGTTTAATTCTGACAATGAGGCATTTGAGTTCTATAACAGTTATGGAGGAAGAGTGGGTTTTAGTGTCAAAAAAGAATTGGTAAATAAGAGCAAGAAAGATAAGTCAACGATAACTTCGAGAAGTTATGTTTGTAGTAAAGAAGGCATTCGGGAAAAAGACAAGCGTCGAGGTGATGTGGTTAACCCTCGAGCGGAGATAAGAATGGGTTGTCTTGCTCACATGGGAATAAAGATCATGAAAATGGAAAATACCAATGCAATGATTTTGTTGAAGATCATAATCATGAGCTGCATACACCATCTACCACTGACATGATGCGGTCACAATGGATCATTTCAGACATTCAGACCTTCGAAATTGGCCAGGGCAATGCTTCTAGAATTAGACCAAAGGCCATGTTTGGGTACATGGGTAAACAGGCAGGTGGGAGACAGACCATTGGTTATATACCAGTAGATCATTATAATTATCTCCGAAGTAAACGTCAGTGTGAGCTACGTTATGGTGAAGCGGGGAGTTTGTTACAGTATTTGGAGAAACAAATTAGGCTCAATCCCTCTTTTACATATGGGTTGTAATTGGATACAGATGAGCTTATAACAAATATTTTTTGGGCTGATGCAAGGATGTTAATTTGGTGATGTGGTTACCTTTGATACAACATTTTGTACAAACAGGGAGAATAGGCCGTTGGGTATTTTTTTCTGGATTTAACCATCACAAAGGAGTCGTTATATTTGAGGCAGCCATTTTATACGATGAGACGATTGAATCATTCAAATGGTTGTTTGAGACTTTCTTGGAAAGTCATGCACAAAAGAAGCCTATAACATTTTTTACAGATCAAGATGCTGCAATGGCAAAGGCAATTTCGAAGGTGTTTATTGGAATATGGCATGGTTTGTGTACTTGGCATTTAATGTAAAATAGGATTAAGCATCTAGGTTACTTAATGAAGGATGGATCAAACTTTCTATTAGATCTACAAAAATGTATATATCATTATGATGAGGAAGTACAATATGAGACTGCATGGGAACAGCTAAGGTCTCGGTATCAGGTTGAAAATGGTTCATGGTTAGATCGTATTTATGGACTTAAAAAGAAGTGGGTCAAATGTTATATGAAGAATACATTTACAAGAGGTATGCGAAGTACACAGCTAAGTGAAAGTATAAATGCTGACTTGAAGGATTACACAAAGTGTACTTTAGATGTTGTACAGTTTATGAAGCATTTTGAAAGGGTTGTAAATGATAAACATGCTAATGAATTGAAGGCTGACTTTGAGTCAAGAAATAAGCTCCCGAAGAACTTGTTTCGCTACGTACTCATTATGAGATAGGAATTTGAAGTCTACACTCCTTTAATCTTCGGCTTTATTTAGGAGGAGTATAAATGGGTTGGTTATTGCTACATAAAACAGAAGGATGAAAGTGATAGCTTACATAAGTATGTTGTTTGTACTCTTGATTCAGCTGATGTGGAATATAAAGTTGTATGCAATCCCTATGAGACTATGGTTGAATGTAGCTGCAGAAAATTTGAGTTGTTTGGCATCCTATATTGTCATGCTTTGAAGATTTTAGACATGTTAGATATCAAGTCTATTCCTGAAGCATACATTATGAGTAGATGGACACGTGTAGCAAGAAACATGGCGGTGGAAGATAACAGTGGTATACAAGTTGAGAAAGATGCTAATTTGGATCGTACACAACGTTATAGAATGCTTTGTCGTAAACTAGTGAAGATTGCATTACAAGCATCAACTTCAGTTGAGGGATATGCATTGGTGAATAATGTTGCTAGTGATTTGTGTAAACAGTTAGACAATCTTTCTAGGCATGCACCAAATTTAAATCAAGATGAGTCAACTGAGGAGGTAAATTTGAATATTGCGAAAGGGCTTAAAAGAAATGAAAGGAAGAAGAAAGGGGGTTCCAATCCAAGTCGACAAATTAAAAGTTGTACTGAAACAAAAGGAAAAAGAAAGAAAATAATGGCAACTAGTACCTCTCTATCTCTCCCTACACATTCTCAATTGCATTCCCAAGCTTCTATTTCTCAGGTATTGATTTAATAATTTCTGTGTTTGCTAATATAAACACAATATCAAATTTATTACTTATATTTAATTGCTTCTCTTGTAGGAGAATGTTGATCTATTTGCCTCCCAGTCTTCTTGTCCTCCTGCACCTCTTGACTTGGATTCTTGAGTTGTCCCTGCAATTCCAAAGTTTATATAGGCTGAAAAAGAATGTAAGATTTCTCACTTTCAGTGATACTTTGGTTGGTGATTAGATTTTATAAGTAAACTTAGTACATCGGTACCCAACAAGTTTTCAGTACAGAGACCAAGAGTACAACAACCTAAATTCTTTTGAGCTTAGATAAAGTGCTAGAACTGAAATGTTGTACATCTTTTAAAAATTAGATAGACTCAAATAATTCTTGGCCATTATTATAAAGGTTACCTATATGTCCTATATGGGGTTCATAAACCATAAAAGGCCTTAGTTCCAAGTGTAGAATGCAGATTAAAAGAAAAGAAAGTACTCCACTATGTATATCTTGTGTGAAGGTTGTTGGTAAGAAAGTCCTAGTAGGTTCATACCTCTCTTGACAACTCTATATGACTGTGAACTTACCATAGTACCCCCCTGATGCAAAAAAAAAAAAGAAGAAAAGAAATCCCTCTAATCTCATCTTTGTATTGACTGTTGCTTTTCAAATTACATAGTTGGGGAAGGGATCCTTCTTTTGAATCAGCATGTTTACCTGATGATTTTCTGAGTAATATAATTGTTCTTTCAAGCTAATTAATGTAGAATTTTCTGCTTGTGCGGAACATCATGTATTCTCTCAAGCTAATTAATGTAGAATTAGCCTTGAAAAACAAGCTAATTAATGTAGTTTATTGTTGTAGAACCTAATTAGCGTATTTTATTGCTGTAGGAGTTAGTCAACTTGGAGAGAGTCAAAGCAAGTTTGGAAGAGGAAATAGGGCAAGTTGTCAGCTACAGTCGCTGGGTAGAAGGGGCTTGATGAGAAGGTGTTGTAGCAGTGTTTATCCCCAGCCCAAACTAATGGACCAATTTTATTTCTTTTGTTTCACTCTACTTTCTTAATTTATTTTAACCTTGGTTGTGACAGAATGTCTCTATTTGACTCAGTGGGATGATAAGTTTATTTTTCCCTTTCTTTGAGTAATGGTGATGACCTTGGGTTTGTTGTTGAATCACCACAGTAGCTTGCATTTCATGGGAGAACTCACAATGTTTTTTTTTCAAAATGGTGGGGTATGGATGCCCCTTGCTTGTATTTATAGATTCAGAGGTTGTGTTACAAGAACAGCAAGTCTTGGCTGCCAAGTAGCTTACAAATAGCAGCTCAATTAATATTGTCACTTTCAATTAACAGCAAGTCTTGCTAGCTCTATGTATCAGTTTCAGTCCCTACATAGGAGGTGCTATCATATTACTTGGTTTACTAAAATAAATGTGATTGAAGTATGTGGAATTCTCTTGATCATACTTACTCTTGAATGGATAATGGATTTATTCTAAGGCGGCGAAAAAAGGAGGGGAACCTTTGTTTTGGAAGATGGAAACCTGAGATAGGTCCCCATATATGCCTCTTTCTCTCTCCAGTGCCTATTAATCTATTGGATAGGAAGTAGAAAACACGGGGGAAGGAGAGGAAGAATAGAGATAAGGGGAAGGGTAGAAGGGTAGATAACACAGGATCTTGTATGTTCTTCCTTTCAAAATAATTAGCATCATTATGGAATTTTATTTGGTATTTCTACCAGTTCAAGTGTTGAAGTGTTCAATACATTTTGACAGCTAATGTACCTAGTCATGTTGAACTAGGAGAGATTGTGAGATTCATTCATTGTCCGGCCAGAACTATATGTTAAGTATTGATTTCTCTGTGTTTGGTTGTTTTATTCATTGTTTTTTGGGAAATTTACGAATACCACCCTGAGATATGGACTTTTTACTAATGCATCCATCTGTACGCACCATTTATAAGTACTTCCTCTACTTTTCATAGTAATTGATAAGTTGGTCCAAACCGTTAATTGTTCCTCAAAAACGTTAAAATTTTAATTGAACTGACCATATTGCCCTCCAATATAAACTAAATCTCTGCCATTCTCTTTTACTTGAACCATTATCCCAAATCGAAAGGAGAAGAAGGAAGAGACAGTGGCGCTGGTTCTGGCGTCGTTCAAGCCTCAAATGGTTTCTCAGATCAAAATCCAACAATTTGAGTACAGTGACCTTGAAGCCCCACTAATCTGCCACTAATGGTTTCTCAAATCAGAAATTACTATTGGGCAGATCATCATTCCAGGGACATCATTCTCATCCATTCATTTCTTAATGCCTATCCTCTCTGCATAATTGCTCTCCTCCAGATGCGATTTCAGAGATATTACAACATCCGTACCCTCAACTTCGATTTTATAAGAGAAAAAGATAGAACCTGAAAGAAAGCCAACGATCATAACGACAATCAACTCAACAGCCACGAGTTAGGAAAGTGCTAAGTTAGGTCCGGCGAAAGCTACTGGTTTTTAGAGAAGAGACGATGGATATGGTGACATAGACAGTACCAGAAGTGAACATGAAACCTGAGACCAGAAGCGTAAGAGAACCCAAATTAACCACCAATCTGCTCATAAGTGATAAGGAAGACTCCAAAAGAGATGAGCCATCGTACAAGCTTGGAGAACCGATTCCTGGTCGTTGCGGGAACCTCTGTTTCTTCACCACGGCGGCGGAGAATGACCCGAAAACAAGCGTTGCGAATATCAACAAGAGTACTAACGTGGTAAGAGTTGATTTTCATTCAACATTGATCTCTCTTGGAGAGCTGATATAAATACAATACAATGGAATAGAAAAGGAAGGAAGAGAATAATGGAGTATTGAGTGGACCACATGTGATCTCGTTCCCATATAGAGAACAATGTAATATTTGAGTGGAATTGTGATCACGTGTGTGTTGATAGATATAACGAAACCCCTAAAAACGAACACAGGGACGACGAGAACAATTTTCGTGAGCCTGCTTTCAAGGGTTGAGACCAAAAATCAATCGACGAGGGTATCCTGAGTACCTCAGAGGGATGAAACAGATGACGGCCCATTAATAGAAGCCAATCAATCAGGTGATCAAGCAAAGGAGAGAAGGGTTTCCTGTTTCAAGTTTCAACATTTCAGCAAGCGTAGAACCAGGGGAGAAAATGAGGTCTGGTCCACGAGGGGGATGAAGGAGAAACAAATCTGCCGGAGGAAGCTTAAGGCAGAGGAGGTCTGTTAGTGCAGAAGCAGAAGCAGACGAAGAAGAAGAAAAGGACACTAATGTCATTTTACCCTCTCAAGGGTATATTGGTCTTAATATTTTTATAAAACACCTATCGTTTGTCACTAATAGCAACAACTAACGGTTTGGACTAACTTATCAATTACTGTGAAAAGTAGGGGAGGTACATATAAATGGCGCGTATAGATGGATGCATCGGTAAAAAATCCATACCTCAGGGGGGTATTCATAAATTTCCCTTGTTTTTTTCACTCTTAGGTGTGGATGATTCCATTAAATCTGTTGTTTTGGGTTTTAAAAGATATGGTGAGATTTGAGTATGGTGATCATGGTGCTCTGTGACTCGGAGAGAGACCACTTGAGGAATAGCCATGGTAATTAAGACATTTGAAACTTTTTTTACTAAACCACATAATTTCCTAACTTATTTTATTAAACATACTAGCAAAATGAGGTAACACAGATTTCTTCTCACCAAAGCAGAAAAAGGAGCACATCCAAAAAAAAGAAAGAAATAGCTCAACCAATTCAAGGAACCGACCCCATATTTCATTCTCATATAGACAAGAGAGTTGAAATGTTGTCAACCAAGGAAGCAATGGTTGTAGGATAGACTCCCCTTGTGAAGACCTAGAGTTTTGTCTAGTATTCAATTGTTTCTCTATCAGATTATTGAGGAGAATCTATTTCCTTTTCATGAAGCACTCCTGCATTCCCTTTGATTGTGCCCAACTTAGTTCAACTTGTCCGCTAAAATTGATTCCTCTAGATCATTGAGAGCGACCTCATCCCATGACCAATCCCAGTATTGCTGTGAGTATGTGTATATATATAAGGTGATCAACACAAAAAATTTTGCATAAATTAATTCAAATTTAGAACAGAAGAAGAAAAAGGGAGTTGAGAAAATTATTGTACAAACTGTTTGGCTTTCGTCAAGAGATACATGTCCCTTACTAAATCTAGTCTCTCTTGTATTAGATATCCATACGTCAAATCCACTATCAGCTAATGTAAACACCAAGGATTGTTCTGTAGACCCCATCAACCATGATATCCCATTCTTTAATTACCAAATTTTATAAATGACACACACACAGAGTAAGAGTACTTGGCTATTGGTCATGAAGAGAAGCAAGGAATATATTAATGGTCAGGATTTGATGAGCTCAGTAACCCCACCCAAACTCAAAAGGGTATGAAGAAAAAATGCACCAAAAAAATCAAGAAAAACAGTTAGCAAACACCAGTAATTCCCAATACTTTTAGATAAACCTCAACCCCAAAACATATCAGTAACCACAACACATTAGTCTCTTTGTACTTAGCCCTAAAAGTGCAATACAATTATCACAACCAATCCTCCTAATTGGATACCTCCTTCTGGACGAGCCTTCAAAGCTCCCCTTCCGAAAGATTTTATCTATGACACAGATTCTACTGCTGTCATAAACATCTTTCACCGGTATGTCACACCTGACACCGATATCTTCTTTCAATCCAATCAAAATCCTAAAAACTACACCTATGTTAAAGGACATTTTGATTTCCCTGGATTTCAACCTTACTCTCTCGATATCCTTATGGATACTGGTGCTACTGGATGCATTTGTAAAACAACTGCTATCCCTGGCTACCTTTGGGAAAAATTGGAACAGCCAACTTACATTAGTGGCGTTTCAGGTCCAACAACGACCCTTGAGTATCGAGCTCATAATATCCCAAGACGAAGATGTCAATCTCGGATCTGACTAACGTCATCCTTGACATCAGCATGGTCCCACATGAACAGTGCCGCCGCCCTACGTCACCAGTGACGTCATCTAGACCCATGAATAGTGCTGAATAGTACCAGCCCCTCGTCGGCACGCGTCGCGATTACTATTCCGGAATTGAAATAAAATTTTGGAATCCGTAGCCGACCTCTCCCTCTATATAAGGCAGCTCTTTTCTTGAGAGAAGGCGGAGACCTTGCTCGCCCGACTCTCGAGTTCCGCCTCTCGCCCCTCTCTCGATCTTCTCTTTCTCTTCTATCTCCATTTCGATACCTTCTCTAAGGATCGACCCCCTGCATGTAAATTGGTATCAGAACTTTAAATATAAACAGATTTTATATGTTTTATGGAAGAGAGCATCTTTTAAATGATCTTCAACACAATCGCAATCCGAAGAAAGTTGTGTACTTTCTCGGGGGAAGTAACATCGTCCTAATCGTTTGTCTAATTGAGTCGAGTACAATAGATCGAAGGCGAGCTGCTTGGAGTAGAAAATACCAAGAGCCTTTGAGAAGGCGGTAAGAGCAAGATCTGAAACGGCTTTTTCGGGCAATCTGCGTCTTCCACAAGGTGTTCAACCGATGGTACCACTTGGTAGGTATGCCATCGTGATGAAAGAAATCGGTGGTGTTTGTCACCGTGACCAAAAGCGAAGGCGGAATATTTGCATGATTGTTGTTGTACAACTGGGAGTAGTGGTCAGGTCATATTCCACAAATAAAAGGATCCTGACTGTCTGTTCTTTACTATTTCCGGGAAGAAATAGGGACTAAAAGGGAGAAGGGGAAGGAGAGAATTCATTGTTGTGGCGGGAACTCGAATGTAACCAGGGGTAGTCCATTGGGTAGGTATCGCGCTTTACAGGGTTCTCTAATGAGAATACCGCCACGGGGGTAGGGAGTAAGCCAAGAGAAGAGGCTTTTTCTTGCTCTTGCGATGTGGTGTCGTTTGAGCTTTACCTTTCCCCTTTGTCGGGAGGATGCCAGGATTCATGGCTGCTAAGATAATCACCAAAAAATTGTCAGTGCCTTTAATATGCACAATTTCATATTGATATTGGTTGATTTGATTAGCCCAATTAATCCTACGAGAATTAGTTTCTTTGACTTTGGTTTTAAGAAAATCACGAACGGCCTGGTTATCGATTCGAATAAGAAACTTCGCGGCGAAGATAAATCCAAAATCGTTGAATAGCATTCACAATTGCAAGGATTTCTTTTTCATAAATTAAATAATTAATTTGAGCGAAGTGAATTTTTCAGTTATATCCACAAATTTGCTCATCAGAAGGGTTTTTGAGGGGTCGTGCTTTCAGGACACATCCCCAGTGTTCATTGCTAGCATCAGTCTCTAGAATTAAGAGATCACCAGCAAGAGGGAAGTAAACCGAGGGACAAGATTGGAGAATCTCGGCCTGGATAGAAAGGACGGTCTGTGTGTCAGACGTGGTCCAAGAAAAATCAACATCTTTTTTCAATTTTAATAAAAGACTTTTTTCTTTAGCAGAGAGGTCCTTTATGTAATTGCATCCATAGTTAAGGATTCCTAAGAACTGTTGGAGATGCTGTTTGTCTCGTAAGACAGAGGGAAAATCCTTGATTTTAATCAGGATGTGATCTTGGAGTTGGAGTCCATGATCGGTCAAGATGAGACCAAGAAATTCGATTCGAGTTTTTTCGAGTTCGATCTTCTTAGGAGAAAGGATTATTCCATGTTTAAGGAATAAACTACTGATGATACGAAGGTGTTTCGTATGTTCAGTGGAGGAATCGGAGAAGACAAGAATGTCGTCGATATACGCCACACAAAAAGGGAGGTCGCCAAAGATGGAATCAATCCAACGTTGGAAGATTTGGGGGGCGGTACATAATCCGAAGGGCATAACCGTCCATTGGTAATGACGATTAAAAGGAGTGGAGAAAGCTGTGAGAGGTTTGGATTCCTCAGTTAGCTTGATCTGCCAGAAGCCAGATTTTAAGTCAAACTTACTATAAATCTTAGCCTGTTTGGCACGGTGGATGAGAACGTCTTTACGAGGAATGAAATATCCGTCGAAGACAATGTTTTGGTTTAAACATTTATAGTTTATAACCATACGGGCTTTGCCGCGTTTTATTTCCGCATGATTGCGTACCATAAAAGCTGGGCAGGAGTGGGGACTTGTTGAAGGTTCAATAAGTCGGAATGCCAATAATTCGGAAACTTGTTTATCAAATTCTTCGATATCGGTTTTGAGGTAGAGGATGGGTTTAACTCGGATAATCGCATTGGGATTACTGAGTTGGATGGAGCACCAACGAGGGCTCTTTTCCCACCAAAGAAGGGGTTCTTCACTGAAATTTGGGGTTAACAGGTCAAGAAGCCAATGTTGGACAATGGCAGTTTTGACAGAAGTTGGCCAAATAACGGATTGAGTAATTTGGTGCATTACAGAGGTTTTGATCCGTTGAGGAGTGAAGGCTGAATCATCACAGACAGATTTGTGAGACGTCAGTAAAGGAAGAGAAACAGCACCAGAGGGATGGTGAAGCTGAACAGAAGAAGAATGCAAGATGAATGGTAGATACTTATGCATAAAGTTCGTACCAAGAATGAAATCACCATGCATATTGGGAAAACAAGTAATTTTGGGAATCAGGAATTGCTTGTTTTGAAAGAAGATTGGGATATTATGAGCTCGATACTCAAGGGTCGTTGTTGGACCTGAAACGCCACTAATGTAAGTTGGCTGTTCCAATTTTTCCCAAAGGTAGCCAGGGATAGCAGTTGTTTTACAAATGCATCCAGTAGCACCAGTATCCATA
Organism: Telopea speciosissima; assembly: GCF_018873765.1. Taxonomy (NCBI): domain Eukaryota; kingdom Viridiplantae; phylum Streptophyta; class Magnoliopsida; order Proteales; family Proteaceae; genus Telopea; species Telopea speciosissima. Next base: position 29,027,236 of record NC_057919.1, on the reverse strand, counting down.
AGGATATCGAGAGAGTAAGGTTGAAATCCAGGGAAATCAAAATGTCTTTAACATAGGTGTAGTTTTTAGGATTTTGATTGGATTGAAAGAAGATATCGGTGTCGGTGTGACATACCGGTGAAAGATGTTTATGACAAGCGATAGAGAACTGTGTCATAGATAAAATCTTTCGGAAGGGGAGCTTTGAAGGCTTGTCCAGAAGGAGGTATCCAATTAGGAGGAATAACTGTTCCTGGTAGATTGCGAGGAACATAAAAGGAAGATCGAGAAGAAGATTTGGCAGCAGAGGAACTGCTGAGGTAGTTCTAATCGAAGGAGGCCAGTCCGGGTTAAAGAAGGACTAGAACCATGAGCGTCTTAAGTAAATATTATTACCGTAAGCACTGGAGTTCAAAGGTAGGAGGAGGAGGAGCAGTGATATTTTGAGGGGTATCAAGAATATCCGATAGCATCTATTCCTGAGGGAGTTGGATATCATGCCAATCGAGTAAACGAGGTTGGATCTCGTGTTCGAAAGGTTTTGGCTCGAAAAGTTCGACGAACCGTTTATCCGGAAAGGGTAAGAGTTTGGTAGAGGTAACGTTGATTAGCTCGTGCAAACATTTCCAGCTAACAGCGAGATTATGGCTGTCGGCTTTCATGCCAGTCCATTGGGTCTTGATTTTAAGAACCACTGAATCACAAAGATTGGGATCCTGGACAGAGAGAAAGAAATTGGGTCGCAGTTTGAACCAAACTGAACCGTGAATGAGGTTTGACTCAATTCCACCGATTAAGACATTAATTGGATTGGATAGGAATCTTTTGTCGAAGACAACAATGACAACGGAGTGTCTATGCCTTGCGAAAGAGCGCCGTGAGTTCAATCAATGAGACCAATGTGTATGTATCTCAAAAAGGGTGTTTGGCTACTAACGTTGGATTTGAGCCGGATTGAACAGAGAGAGTTCAAGAGAAGCGTCGTCTGTAGACTGAGCAGTGGTATTGCCACAAGCTTGGTCAAAGAAACGCCTAGACCAGAGGTTAAGCTTGGAGAGCTTATAGACCTTAGCGTGCTTAATTGATTTAAGCCGCGTGAAGAGGTTAGGGTCAAAAGAGACATCTTCACGAAGGAGATTGTTGAGAGAAACCGAGTCACATTCAGGTAAGGGAGTCGGTTGGATTTCAATGGGAGATTGAGTCGAATCGGTTGTAGACTCGTTTTCCATAAAGATGAAATCGGATGAGTCGTTATCGAATCGGAGAAATCGGATTCGAGAAGACTTCATAGAGAAGTTCCGTGGGGTCGAAACTTCGGAAAAGAAAAGAATCTCGTAGTTGCATTCGCTAGGTAACGAATCATTTTACGGGCATTCTTAGATTTGTTAGGGCATTCATTGGCAAAATGGCCCTTTTCATTACAGGTAGCGTACATTGAGATTTGTCCTTTTTACCAGTGTAAGGGTACATTTGGAAACAAAGCGTTTCTTAGCAAAACGTTTGTTCTTGGAAGAAGAAAAGTCTTTAGAAGGAAAGTCTTTTTTAAGGAATTTCTTCCAATGATACCTTTTTTTCTTAGAACGAAAAGGAAAGGGATTTGAAGATTTATGTTTCGAGAAATGAGATGGCTTGGTACCAAACTCAAATTCATTTTGAAGAAGATCCTTGTAGAGGCCAGGAGAGACCTTCTGTTTTAACTGTTTGGCAGCACGTGCCTTTAAACAGTGATCAAGGATGTGGCGAAACACGAAATTGATTCGGTTGCCAAGAGTATCAACGCTTTTGGAGTCGCTGATGAAGCCGGGATATGTCGAATGACATAATTCATCCCAAGGAGGAGGAAGTTTAGGAAAGAATTGCTCCTTCCAATAGTCAGATTTTGAACTATCTAACAATTGAAACAGAGACATATTTTTTGGAAAAAGCTTCAAATTCATTTAAATTATTAAGCTTAATCTTAGTGAGATTGAAACTGACATCTTCTGCAAGCTTGTCAGGGTGATGGTAACCACAAAATTCGGATTTTAGAATTTTGGTGAATTCGACCAAGATTTTTTCAAAATTTGAGACATAGGTGAGGAGGGTAGTTTTGGTAACTTTCTCATCATCGGTTTGGTTAAATTTTTTAATGAATTGCAAGACATCACCTTGCAGGGATCCACATAGGTATTCCAAAAATTGTTCGGCTTTCCATGTGGCTTTGTTGTTGGTTATCAACAAGGAAAAGGTTTGAGCCCATTCCGTGATAGCCTTATCATAGTCTTTAATGGCAATATTGGTAAGGTCCAAATACGTGCCATACAATGCTAATCCATACTTGTGGAGATCATCCTTACGTGTATAAATATTGACATCGGGGTAGGTGGTAAAGACATCGTCAGTACCAAAAGAGGTGCGGGTACCCATTTGGGGTTGGAAATCCGCATCAGTGTCAAGATGGTCTTTGGGGTCCACCTTACGTTTATAAGAAGTTTCACCAACAGGATACGTGTGGAAATGTGAGGTGAGTCGTGACGGACTGGGGTGACTCAAATGAGTCAGAATCAGACGAAGCTGAGTCAGAGGACGATTCGTTAAGAATCTCGTCGTCTTCGTCATCATCAGAGAAGAGTACAAAATTATGTGCGACAAAACTCTGTTGGTTTTCAACATAGAATTGTTGCATCATAGAAAGAAGTCGGGATTGTTCAGTTTTATCTTTTGAATCCTTATACCGATCTTTCCAATGGTCCATAATTTCCTTATGATAAACGTAATTATCATCCTGAGGAGGGTCAGAAGGAATGGTATCCTCAGTAAGAGTGCTTATAGCAAGAAAAGTAGCCCGGGTAGGGTACTCAGGAGGGGTCTCCGATTGTTGGGCAACCAGATCGGACAAGAGAGTGAGGGTAGCATCCAATTTTTTTGTCATTTTTTCATTATGTTCTAATGTGAGATCTATCAAAAAATTAAGTGCACCACTATTGCTTGTGCGATCGTGTTGTGCATGAATACTGTGGTCATATGGGATGAGGGGGTCATCACAGAAACAAGGAGGAAAAGAAACCATCAATAAACTAAGCAATTAAAAAGATAATTTCCTGGGGACTAAACCCGTTCGCAGTAATGGGAGAGACAAGGGTCCAAAACACGTACGGTTCTTCCAACCTGGTGTTCCTCTGGACATCAATCTCCTATGCGAATATATGGCCGTGGAAATCACAAGATAAAAGCAAAGAAATAAACAAAAAATAAACCAACCCGTGTGTGCTACTAACCGGAACTCTAGATCGATGAAACGACCTTCGCAGTACTCAAAGGGGTAACCTCGGCGATCTATCACTTCGCAGATAGTCTTGGTTGTGTGCGCATAGTCTCAACGAAGAAGCAATTGAAATACATAAAAGAAAAGACTTCAATATATGTGCATATGCTTACAATAAGTCGGCAATAAGTCCGCCTCTTTCACTCATTGCGAGATCGAAGATAGGATTGACGATCCGTTGTAGATCCTCGATACTATCTAGGGATCATTAACAAATTCTATACTGTTTGGTCAGTGCCGTTACAAAGAAAAGAAAAAGAGCGTACTAAAGCTTTGATACCAATTTACATGCAGGGGGTCGATCCTTAGAGAAGGTATCGAAATGGAGATAGAAGAGAAAGAGAAGATCAGAGAGAGGGGCGAGAGGCGGAACTCGAGAGTCAGAGCAAGGTCCTTTCTCTGAAGAAAAGAGCCGCCTTATATAGAGGGAGAGGTCGGCTACGATTCCAAAATTTTATTTCAATTCTGAATAGTAATCTGCGACGTGTCTTGACGTAGGGTACTGGTACTATTTAGCAATGCTTCATGGGTCCGGATGACGCCACCGGTGACGTAGGGCGGCGCCTTGTTCATGTGGGACCATGCGATGTCAAGGATGACGTTAGTCGGATCCTTGATTGACATCTTTGTCTTCGTGTCCAGGAAAAGAGGGCTCGTTGATGAGGAGAGCATCGGCGGCGGCTTCCTGGCAGCAAGTTCGCGGCGTCGGCGGCGCATGGTTTCAACGCCGCAAACATCGGCGAGGAGAGTGCCAGGGATGTCGAGGACGGGAAAGAATGTCCGGAGGCTGGTCGTCGCTTGGAATGTATCGCGACAACTTCATCAAGAATCTCATAATCCATCATGAACTGGGTGACGAAGAGTCGTCGTCCATTCGAGACAAGATAACGGTATCGTGGACAACGTTAGGATGAGTGAGTCCGAGAGCTTTTTGTGTAAGGCGATCAAGGACTGCTTTGTACGGATCTTCGGCATGAATATGCAAGTTAGCAATGTTCAAAGCTTGGCTTCATCCAGTAACGAGAAAGGTTACGCTGAAGGAGTAGCAGGAGGCAAGGCGAAGGTGCCGGTGGTAGGGTGGAAGAAGCGTTCACGTTCACGCTAGCCAAGGGTGCTGCGAGATGGTGAATTGAGTCCACCGGAGAATCTCCAATTGACGGCGCATGGGCGATCATTGTTCGATCATCATGGGCAATTGGTCGAGGGCAAGATATTATCACTAGAGAAGACCAGTTGGCCTACTAGTCCCCATTCAACAACAACAATACTCCATGGTTCGGAGCCGGGGTAGAAGATAAGTTTGAACTGATTATGGGCTTGATTCGTATTATATTTTGGGATTCCAAGCATAAATTCTTTATAACGCTGGTATTGTTCTTCATCGCAATGACGTTGTATCATTGGAAAGATTTCCCGGGGAAGGAATTCTTTAGCTTTTAAATATAAACAGATTTTATATGTTTTATGGAAGAGAGCATCTTTTAAATGATCTTCAGCCAATTACAATATTAATCCTAGTTTTTAGTGTTTCATCCGACTTCCACTTCAGTATATTCTTTGTCTTGCGGTTGTCTTCCTTGATATGTTGCAAGTGTGCACTTCTTTCATCTACATCTATTTGTTGGTTTTCATTGGGCACAGTCATTCCTCTGGGTCCTTGTATGGGGTCACACCAAGAGAAGAAATTACAGCCTCCTTCGGGATACTCTGTGCAGCATTGGTAGAGCCTGTTCGGGTTGTCTGCAGATTGTAAAATTCTTACCACTGCTCTTCTATTACAAGCACATTTTATGTTCAAAAACTGCAAGTAACCTTGATTTTTATTGATACTGGATGTTGACATTGTGTATCTACAAAATAAACAAGATAAACATTAAATTTTCCCTAATAATAAATGTTCACTAACAAAACAAATTAAAAGAGATCAATCCCCCACCTCCATCACCCTCCCCCACCCCCCCCCCCCTCCAAAAAAAAAAAAAAAAGAAGTCAAATCAGCAAACTTTCAGTTCCAACACCTGCACAGATATGCGTTTTGATTTATAACTTAGCAATGAAGCAGTAGCATTTGTTGCAATGAGCAGTAGCAACAAATGGACTTTTTATTGCAAACTTTCAATCATATACTTCTATCCTTACCTTAGAGACCTATCCTTTTTTATTACTCAAACTGTGAGCAGTTGGGGGGGAAGACCTGAAAACCTACCTAGCTTGACAAGTTTAGATTGTTAGCTTTTAAATGGGATTTTGTAAAGAACAATGGAATCAATCATGTGTGGTCAGTTTTCCATTTTAGAGACCTCAATTATATGGGGTATCCGGAGAGACTGGATGTTGTGCCAAACAGATCGAAAACCATAAATCAACTTATGTGAATCCAAAATCCATAGAAACAATAAGAAAATTTCAACTATAAAATAAAACTAAGCTCCACCATGAGAGAACCCACCCTGAATGTGCTGAAGATTCTGTGAAAATTTAGATCTCCAAGATTATTCTTCACAATAATTTGATTTCAAATGGGTCGATTGGAGTGAAGCAGAAAGGATCCTACCCATCAAGAACTCTACCCATCATTGTGCTTTCCCGTAATTATCTAAACTATTAAGAACCCTACCCATCAAGTGAGTAACTTCACTGTTAAAGGAATAAATCAGATCTATGGGAGAGGGCCAAGCCATCGATCTCACTAACAAATAAAAGAAAGAAAAAAAAACACAAGTGAGGGTGTTGTGATAACTCGCCGAGTCAGGGTACAAGAAACCAGAGCACTTACGGTGGAGACTTTAGCTCTTCACAGTGCTCCATCACCGGCGAAGATTCTTCAGAGTGGCCGGAGACCAGAGAGAAACGAAGGAAGGTTTCGTGCACCAGAAAATCCATTGTTGGAGCAGATCTGATCTCAATCGCAAACCATATCTACCGTTCTCAAGAGATAGACGAAAGCTGCCTTAGAGACGGAAAAGGTCGGACCAGAGATTCTTCAGACTGCCGCGCTCACGGCGAAGAGTTTAGCTCTTCACAGTGCTCCATCACCGGCGGAGATTCTTCAAAGTGGCCGGAGACCAGAGAGAAACGAAGGAAGGTTTCGTGAAAGGGGAGAGAGAATGAGAGGGAAAGGTCTTGCGAAAGGGGAGAGAGAAGAGAGAGAAAGGTAAAAATAAAAAATAAAAGATAAAAGAACTAAAAATTAAAAAGCAAAAGTGAAAACAAGAAAAAACAAATTTTTACTTAGCTGTTTTATGACCGTTGGATTATGTCAATACACGTGTCAAGCATCTAAGCCGATACAGCAATTAAATGGAGCATGTCAGTACAGCAGCAGATAAAAATCCTTCTTATATGACTATTTTAACACACTGATATGTCGCTTTATGTCGAATATTAGGTTCATTCTTATGTGACTATTTTAATGAGACTCTTTATTGCTTTTCTCTATTCTATAGACCTTCTCTTGTCTTTTGAAGAAGATTTTTGGTGTGCTATAGATATATTAGTGTTATTGTTAGGAGATCATTGTAAGGGGCATGTATGATATATCATATCATACTATCATGCTATTATATAAAAGCATGAATGAATGCTTCACGGCAAAACTTTCATTAGACTATTTTATCCTTTTTTTTTTATTTAAATACCCTCTCCTTTCTTATTTTTTTTGTCATTCTTTTTTATTTTTCCTAAATTGTACGTACCCTTTTTTACTTATTTATTTTATACCCGTTTTTTCATGTCTTTAAATCCAATTCATATATTCTATAAGAATCTTTCCCATCTTAAATTCAACGCCTCTCTCATATCAATCCCTAATAAAGAAAATTTTATTAAAGTAAGACACCCTACAAACATAACTCCTAAATTTTCTCCTTCAACGGTCCGACCTCTCTCTCTCCCTTTTGTGTGTCCTTCTAATTAGATCGCCATAAATTAGGAATTCTAATTATAATTAAGGTTAATAAATAAGAAACAAATATGACTCTTAAATTTTTTTTCATTCAACCTCTTTAATCTCATTCATTCCTTTCCTTCAATTGTTCGACCCTCTCTCTCTCTCTCTCTCTCTCTCTCTCTCGTAAAATGGGGAGTTATATCTACAATTATAGTATTTAACTATTTAATTCTCAGTTTAGAAAAAATTCGTAATATTTTATTGAATCTTCTTAATGAAAGGAAATCCAATATACAATATTAATAATAAAGAAAGAATGGTTAATACTTAATTATATATTCTTTATAAAGACATCCAATATAAACAAAAAAATCCCTCTTTTCCATCTCTGGACTCTTCTGCATAGTAGTTTTCACCATGTCGCTAGCCTTCCTTAAGGAACTACATGGTATCATCTCCATTGGAATCAGATTCTCAAAAATTACAGATTTTGATAGAGAGACGGTCGAGGACGTTCACGGAGACTAATATGTGCATATAGGAGTGATTGGAAGACGAAATCATTGTACCAACCTGGAGATTTTGATTTACACTTGTAGGAACAGGACCAGCATGAATGTTTTTCCTGACAGGTCATTGTTACTGGATTGAAAATAAAAAAACTCACTAGAATTGGAACCGAAAAATTTCAATCCACCACAACCAGCAGCAACTGGCGGGATGGCATTGCAGTTGGGATCTTTCTTCAGAGGTGTGAATGATTAATTTTTTCAATTATTTTCACGGCAGTTAGTGTATCGTTCATGTCATCAAATTCTTATTTCACCACTACGTTGATGGCTTTCCAGCATTTTGGAATTGCTTTCATACCAATTCATTTTATTGGGGGAACATTACTTGTGGAATTGTTATAAGTATGATTCGAATAAGCAATCTCTCTCTCTTAATTTAAGTTGAAATCTAAATCGTTTCTTAGATAAACTGTAATGCATGCACTCCATCTCCATTGCCCCAAGAGTACTCAGACTGTGAAAGTTCAGCCTGTCGATGTCCCTACCATACCAGTAGATGAACTGAAGGAGCTGACAGAGACCTTCGGGACAAAAGCTCTAATTAAATAGGATCATATGTTATTAGAGTACATTATGGAGTTTTAAAAAATGAAAAGACTGCAGCTATCAAAGAAAGAGGCTGAACAAAGTTTATATTTCATGATACAAGGAACCTAATAGCTTACAGAGTTGAGTTTCCATCTAGCTTGTTTAATTTTGACTGTACGTTCTTCTTTGTTATGTTATAATCCTTATTGCATAGTTTTCTTTATGATTCCTTTGTTTTATATGGTGTTATTCTATAAACTCTTCTCTATTGATTTTTATAGATTATTGTCAATGATATGACATTTGAATATCTAAATCTGTGTCATAGAGTTTGATTCTCTCTCTTTCTCTCATCATTCATGACATTTAGAAGTATAGAAGAGAAGACTAAGTTCTTGATTGGGTCAAACGTTATTAGACTTTATTTGGTTCATATGTTGTGAAATTGTGCACTATTAAAATATCTAGAAAGAATAGGAGAATTATATCATTGTATTAGAACAATAAATGACCGTTTGAGGCAATCTATTAGATACTTATGCTATATAATTTAGGATTCTTAAGTGTCTTCTCACAAAAATCTTGAAGAACAACTATGTGCCTTGAATGATGCATCAACACCTAGATATGAACTTGAAGGAAATGTTTCAAAGCATAGTATGTCTAATTTTCTTTTGGTGATCTTAAGGCACTTATCTTTTATATTGTTTTTATTCTATAACATTGATGAATGTGCAATTTTTACATATGTAAGGTTCTTGAGGTTCACATTTTGCTACATCTTTTAGATTGTCTTTATTCTATAACATTGATGAATGTACAATGTTTGCATATATAGGAGTCTTGAGGTTTACCTTTTGTTGTTTTAAATTAATAGAAGTCAACCATTTTGATCGCGTTATTAATTCAATCTATGGAATACGTACAAATAATTATCTTCTTCTTCTTTTCTTAATCAGATTTTTTTGGATGAACTCTCTTAATCAAATTGAGTTGGGCCTATACTAGCTTTTGGTTCTTATTTTCTTGATATGAATATGGCAATGATAAATTTATTTTAATTGAAGCTTAGAAAGAAATATGCACAAAAACGTGCTTATGTGTTAGATACATTGAATCAGATTAATTATTGATACAACATATATATTTTAGTATATCTTATTGAATAAATTGCCAAAATGCATAAATATTGACCAATTGCTATTGTCCTACCCCATGCTTACATGCCTTCCATTCTTTCTCTCTCTTACATATATTGCTCTATAAAGGTCGAGCTCTCATGTATTTTCACAAAAGTATCCAATCATATGACTAATCAAATGTCTACCCAAAAAAAAAAACTAATCAAATGCTCATTAAAGCTTACAATTAATCAGCATGGTCGGCTCATTACTACAAGGGTGCTTAGACTGAGAAAGTTCAGTCTATCAATTTAAACATGGCTTATGTGTTATTTTCTTGATATGAACATGGCAATGATAAATTTGTTTTAATTGAAGCTTAGAAAGAAATATGCATAAAAACGTATTTATGTTTTAGATACATTGAATCAGACTGATTATTGATTCAACATATATATTTTAATATATCTTGTTGAATAAATTGCCAAGATGCACAAATATTGACCAATTGCTACTGTCCTACCTTATGCTTACATGCCTTCTGTTCTCTCTCTCTCTCTTACATATATTGTTGTATAAAGGTTGAGCTCTCATGTATTTTCACAAAATTATCCAATCAAATGTCTATCGAAAAAAAGACTAATCAAATGCTTATTGAAGCTTATAATTAATCAGCATAGTCGACTCATTACCACAAGGGAGCTTAAACTGTGAAAGTTCAGCCTATCGATCTGAACATGGCTTATGTGTTATTTTTTTTATCTGAACATGACAATGATAAATTTGTTTTAATTGAAGCTTAGAAAGAAATATGCACAAAAACGTGCTTATGTGTTAGATACATTTAATCAGACTGATTATTGATTCAACATATATATTTTATTATACCTTGTTGAAATAATTGTCAAGATGCACAAATATTGACCAGTTGCTACTGTCCTGCCCCATGCTTACATGCCTTCCGTTCTCTCTCTCTCTCTCTCTTACATATATTGTTGTATAAAGGTCGAGCTCTCATGTATTTTCACAAAATTATCCAATCAAATGACTAATCAAATGTCTACCGAAAAAAAAGACTAATCAAATGTTCATTGAAGCTTACAATTAATCAACATGGTAGGCTCATTATCACATATATTTTATTGCTATAATTCACAATTAGATCATTACATAGAAAAAAACCTAACGATCATAATTGAGAGTGAGCAACCCACAACCCAGTTGTTCAGTTGGGTTGAGTTTGGGGCCTTAGGCCACTCGAGCCTTGTTAACCAAACCAAATTGGTTGCCCTTAGGGTTATGCATTCTCTCTCTCTCTCTCTCTCTCTGCCACCTAACAATGACCATGTGCATTTGCACGTGCATGTTTACTAGTGTGTATATATATGTGTGTGTGTGTGTGTGTGTGTGTGTGTGTGTGTGTGTATGTGTACGCATACCAATCTTATTGAATCTTAGCAACTTTTGGTTATATACTTCATATACATGATGTTTTACTGAATTGATACTTTATCGTATTTTAAAATACTAAGTGTCAACCTCAGAAATACTTTTGAGCCAAAAGTGGGGTTGGTTTACTAGTCCTTCGGAGCAACTGCCAGAAAAGGTGGATTATGATCCTACTGGTGGAGTTTTTTTGTTGCTTCTCACTAGAAGCCCCATGCAACGGTATGGGATGTGAAAGCCATTTGTCTTTGATTCTGATTTTTTTTGTAAGTCCTATATCACCTTATAACGTGTAAGGAACGGAAATAGGCCGACATTAGTATTCATGCCGTCTTAGTATGGTAGCCTAGTGGGCTATACTTGTACCACTAGTCATTTTGATAATTGTTGCTCGTCTCTATGAGTATATAAGAAAGATTTCCATGTAATTGCCTTTGTTTGAAGTGGAGTTTCATATTTTGTTGGGGTATACTCTTGATGGTTATTGCCCTTTGATAGACAAACTATACGATATTTAGTATAATTGTCATTTCAAATTTTAATTTGGATTTTGGATTGTAACACATGAGTATTTGAACTTTCGATAATTTATAGAATGTGGAATTTATACTTGTTTACATTATATTTTTGTTACTTAGTTACATCATGAACCACTGTTATCATGTCTTCATAAGCATTTCATTATTTCAAGGTAGCCTATTGAGTTTCCAAAACTCAAACACATGTGATGTTTTGTAGACCCGTAGATCTAACCAAGGATTTTGGGAATGAGTAGTCTTAAACGCGTGTGATTGTGAAGAGACTTCCTAAAGATGTTATCATTTTATTTGGTTTATCTTCAATTAGTACTTTATATTTTCTTGAGTTGGAAAACTCATGTTGATCAACATTGCTATTTCTGTTTAGGTGGCTGAGACTATTAGTTTATATTAACTTCTTTCAAAGATAAAAATATTTAGTTGGGTTTTTATTCAATAACAATTGAAATGATGTTTTATATTTTTTATGACTGATATGCGTCGCAATGATGGTTGACATGTTTAATTCGAGTTAACAATTTGAAATTTGACTGTTCGAATTTTGGGGTGTTACACAGTAAGTGGACAAACTTGGTAGCACCGATCCAGGAACTAAGTCAATAGCATGCTGGATATCTCTCATTGATGGTAACTCATCGAGCAGGTCTTCAGGTGTTAAGTCTTCAAAATCAGACAACAACCCCTTTATGGGCCTAGGAAATTTCACTTCTTTCATTGGTTCAACCTCCTTTGTCACAAGAGCTAGAATCAGTCCCATTTTTACACTTGTTGTCATGAATTCACGATAAGGAAGGGCTAGAATCTTCTTCCCAGTTTGCTATCTTTTGCTTGAACGTATCTTCTCTTGTTGTGCTTCATTGGACTGTTTGGTAATAAACTTCAAAATCTGTTGCATTTTTTGTTTAAACCACACGAAGCTTAGGCTTCATAAAGGGTATGTTAAGGAGATTCAATACCAAAGGCTTCCCTTTGAAGTCAAAGAAGCATTTGGTTTTTAGTCCCAATTATTGTACATCCATGATTGTCTAGGTAACACATTAGTGAGCACCATGATAATCAACATCACACTACATGCTCTCTTCATAACCTGAAATTTTCAATGGAACAAGCAACGTTGGTTAACTTCTAAAGTATCATTATTCAGCAATGATACCTTGTATAGCTGAGGGTGTGGCTCCAGCTTGAGCTGTTCGTCAATTACAAAGGCTTGAGAGATCACATTCATGCAACTATTGTTATCCACAATTACTTGGACTGTGGAAGGTCTGCTGTTCATAAGGATGTAAAAGATGCAATGACGCTGCCAATCTTCTCCCTTAGATTCAGCAAGCAAAATTCTTATGACGATGTTCACCTCATAGACGTTGTCATCATAATGATCGCCTAAGGTGTCATCAATATCCTCTTCTTCCTGGCCAGTACTGATAGTCCACTCATCATCAAGTTGTGGCCCATAAACAAGCATCTCTGGGTTAGACTCAATAGCTGTGATGACTGAATTTGTCTTATTTCTTTTGGGACTGAATTTAGCAACATATTCGATGCAATTACAATGGAAGCATCGAGTACCACCTTTTTTCATATTAACCATATGACGCTTACCCTTTTTCTGTGTATAAATGGAGTTCGGGTAGGTTGTCCACTAGCTCTACCTTCAACTGCTTGTGGTATGAAACAACAAGGAGCTGACCATATCAAATCTTCCACGTTAAGAGCCTTTTCAAAACAATCAGTGAGTCTGAGAATTGAAACTACACCCATCTTGTCACGTATATCAGCTCTCAATCCCAATTTACAACAGGGTATGAGTTGGTTATCATCCTCATCAATACCGGTACAGGCCAGTAAGTTATGAAATTTGTCCATGTATTTTTCTATGGTCAAGGTGTCTTAGTGGATGATGTTGAGCTGGTCATATAACCTCCTACGAAAGGTGGAAGGCAGGTATTTCTCTTTCAGTTTTTCTTTCATCTCCTCTTAGGTAGTAGGTTCATCATGTTGTTGACGTAGCTTTTCTTCATAAGTTTGCCACTACTCTCTTGCTGCCCCAATCAGCTTTACACGGGTCAGCTTCATCTTTCACTCTCAAATCAAAGTAAACCAATCAAAATAATCGTCCAATGCACATAGTCAATCATAGAATAAAATGGGACCAGCTTTCCCATTATATTCTTTAAGTTTTAGTTTGACTTTTTGTTGATCATCTTGTCGTCTAGCACCATAGCCAATAACTCCATCTTCGCATATGTTTGATTGACGATGAATTCTTTAAGGTAGACGAGGAGGATAACGTGGAAACCTTTCCACAATTTGTTGTCTATCAGTATTTTTAGTGGACTCCTTCATCTCTTGCATCTATCTCTTCATGGAAACAATTTCTTCAATCAATCGTCGTACAATTAACATAAGAGCATGCTTAGGGTTGTTATAACTCTCCCATTCCATAACTATGATATTAAATAATACAAACTCGACTTTAAACCGGTGAGAACCAGCGGGAGATTGATTATACTCAGAATCCCTATAAAGCCAAAACCCAATACAAGTGAAAGGTTGTTGAATCAGAGACTTCGATTCAGAAAATAAATTAAGGGAATGATGCAGCTGTAGCTGGTAGATGTCCTTCAATGCCTCTGTGCAGTAGCAGTAGGTTTAGTTGATGATTTAGATGGATTCTATGACTTTTTAAGAGTAACAAGAACAGTTGTTTGTAGTCACACAATAGCTGGAACAACATGTGGGTTGAGTAGGGATTGAAGAAGAAGATAAGATAGATAGAAGAGAAGATAGAAGATAGCAATAAAAAGGAAAATAGGGGTTTCACTCAGTTAGTCAGGCTCTCTTAGCCCTTCATCCTCTCATCAGGATAATAACATTGCACAAATGCAAATAGATGTGTTTCTTTTGAAGAAAATACATCTATTAATAAGCTAACCTATCAAGATAAACTACTAACAAAGTCATCAAATATTTACTTAATTTTGACAAGGGAGTTTCCTTTTGACAACGAAGCTCCCTCTTTTGACAATGGAGCCTCCCCTTTGACAAAATGGCCTCTTTCATTGACAATGTTTCCACCAACTCTCCACCTACCACCCACACATAATACATGCTCTAATATAATAATATAATAACAAAGATTGACCAAACCCAACTTGTATGGGTTGGGCCTTAGTCTTGGGTTTAGGCCAAGTCCGTTAAGTCCAATAATACTCTGGCCTTTGATGTTGGTTCTGACCTATATTACTTGCCTAGTTAGGTTAGTTGGCCTTATATCCCAATAGGTTGGTCTACTAATTGATTAAGTGAATCAGTCATCATTTTATGCTTACTCCTAGCATAATGTTTGTTAAGCATCAGCTTGTCTACATCATTCTAAAAAAGGACAAAAAAAAAAAAAAAAAAAAAAAAAAAAAGATAGGAGGAATTTAATAGAACTCTTAATCTTTTTCAAAAACAATATTGTCTCTATAGGAACTAGAAGCATGCCCAATCAGAATTACTATTGGGTTGGAAGGGGGAAGTAAATGAAGATAGACTTCATTCACAAAGGGCATGGACGTAGCTTCAATATCATCAGCTCATTGCTAGTGCTAATTAGGCTGGTTGATTGGAATAATCATTCCCCAAACAGATTTATTATGGGACTTATCATTCCTAATTCAGAATTATTGCAATGATCAAATAAGGTAGACAAACTCTAAACAAGTTACCATACCTAGTAGGATCCTATTGCATATTTTATCATACATTCTCAAAACTAAAAGAACTATTTCTTTAATAAGTTTACCTAATAGGATCCTATTGCATACTTTATCATAAATTCTCAAGACTAAAAGAAACTATTTCTTTAATAGGTTTATTGGGGCCATGAACCACATTTCCTGCAAACAGTGTGTTTTTGCTGAGCTTGATATGGTTATGCAAAACACAAGGTTCAACTTGCAGTTGAAAAAAACCATTTGAATAATAGTTATCCTTACATGCAAACAAGCCACTATTGTTAAACCTTTTCCATTAGAATAATTACCAGAATAGATCATGGCTAATTCTAGGATAGGAACGAACTTGAACTACATATATAAATAAAACTAAGACACCGAGACCTTACAAGTGTATCAATTTGTGATGATATTTGTGTAATGCAAAACTAGGCCAACTGAACCCACTCATTGATTGCTATTCTGAGATAATTGGTTTATCACCATTTTCAAATTAATCATGAGAAGAATATTAGAACTTCTCAAACAAATTTATTTTCAGAACTACGAAAGAGATATGCAAATACATAGTCAAAATGGTTAGATACAATCATACAACATAGCAAAAGAAAGAACAATGAAATCTGAGAGGGTTCATTGTGGGAGATGAAATGAGTTGCAAGAAAAAAAAAACCCTAGGTTAGGGTTATGAGTGAAGGATGCAAAGAAGAAGAAGAAAACAATGAGGAAGGAGGAAAATCGAAGCAAGAATCCCTAACCATTATTTGGATAATCGAAATAGAAGGTTGTGATTCCCTGATGAATACCGATGACATAGACTTATAGAAAAAAAAGGGTGATGCTGGATACAGATTGCCGGAGGCGTAGACACTACCGTTGATGAATATCCGATCCGAGATGGGTGTAGAGTTTAGGAATGAAAACCCCAAGGGCCTCTCTAGAAAACGCAACGATCGAGCTTCGAGCAGAAAAAGATGAGCAACCGCAACAACCGAGCTTTGAACAGAGAAATATAAGAACACGTAGCAACCGAGCTTTAACCAGAGAAAGATGAGCAAACTTAAAGACCGAGCTTCAACTTGAGAGTCTCTCATCATTGGGTTTTGATTTTACTTTTGATTTTGGTCGGAAAATGTAACCTTAAATGTGAAATTTATTTCACAGTTGAAATATATTTCCTTGGTAATCAAACGCCTAAAACTATTTTCCTTGGGAAAAAAAATTTAATTTACGTAAAAAATTTGCATTTCCCTTGCAACCAAACAAAGCCATTAGGAGTACATCTTCATGTTTAGATTTGCCATGTGACAAGTTGGATGAGCTAAATTTTTGTGGACAACTAGATCTAATTACAAGGTGCAATTGGGCCCAAAATCCTGAGGCTGCCCAAAAATTTGTGAGCTTGGGCTGAGTGTTTTTAGCCCATGGGCTTGAATTGGGTCTACAATCTCACAACTTGACCCTAAGCTATACATATATACATATACATAGGGGCAGGAACAATTGATTAGAGCGCCCCCCATCCGTTCAATAACTTAAGAGGGGGGGGGGGGCATGGAGGTAATTTTAGAAGGGAGGAGAGAGATAGAGAGAGGGGACACTAGGGGAGGCTACGCCTTCCCCTAAAATTATATATAAGTGGGGTGTCGGTTACATTGAAATTTGAACTGGTTGGAGACATGTAAGAAAATGGGATTGAGTTTTTTGTCCGGATGCATAGCATATGCTAGCCTCCTGTGCCTATCTCTCTCTTACTACAATAAGGGCAGATATGTCATTTCATAGGAAGGAGGAGATAATAGACACAGGGAGGCGCTAGTGTACGGTTCACAACCTAGCAGCGTTCTTTTACCCTAATTTATTTTACAAGAATTTAAATTTATGGGGGAGCGTAGGGGCACGCATGCGCACTAGAATCTCGGAGGGTGGGGTGGTAATTTCGCCCCCTACTGTGTCTGGGTGTGGCCTGCGCTTTCCCCAAATTTATATACAAGTTTTTAGTCATTCTAAAAGCCCAAGTCTTGTATGGACCCAGCCCGAACCCTAGTGGCTAGGTTTGGTTGAGGCCATCCCAACCCGATATCGGGCCAGGCTGGGCCCAGTCCAATCCCTAGGACCTAGATCTAGCACGTCCCGATTGCATCCCTAGACCCTAGGACCTCTATTCTCATCTCAAGTTTCAATCCTCAGAGTTTGCCAAGTGGCAAAACAAAGTATTAAAATTAGGAAGATTGAGAGATTCATTAGTAGTTGGAGTATCAGTAGGTTTGCATGGGAATATACAGGAATATGTGCCAATATAGTGGAGATTGATATTTGATTGAATTAAGTTCTAAAATTTGACAAGTGACTAATCCAAACCATGTCCTATTTATCTAATGGTTAGACTGGCCACATCAAATTTTCACATGGCACAAATAAGTGCTCTAGACCAGGGTATCCTTCCCACAAGGGGGAAAGGGTTCAGTCTTAGAAAACAGTAGAACTGTAACAAATGGTTTTAGCCAAAGAAAAACTTTGCCTTGTAAACGTACTGGACTGGGCCAATGTTCTATACAAGATTATTGGCTTCTTTTCATTCGGCCCATTTGCAGTTGTTAGCTTTGCCCCCTTTTGCGTCCTCTGGTTCCTCTGCCCTTTCTTCCAGTGCTCTGCTTCTGTGACAAAACTCTATTATATGCTCTGTCTCGGGCTTCGGCTTTGCCCCTTCCTTTAATGGCGTTATCTTCTCCTTTCCGCTCTAATCTCAGTAGACCCTTGACTGTGTCTTCGTTTCTGCGGTGGAGATTTGCTCCTGTGCGTTTAAAGTCTAAGGTTGCAACTCATGAACTCTTCCCCAACAACGGTACGTTTTCGAACTGAATCCATCAAATTTTGGGGTCTGTTCTTTCATTTATGTTATGTACTCAGCGGATTTGTGTTTTCTTTCTTATCGATTGCCCCCCACATTGAACGGGTTTTCATGTTAAGAAAGCTTCAAACTGCCAATAGTCCTCTGCTTTTGTCAATAGTGAGGAACTCGATTTTATTTTTCAAATTAATTTTAAATTTAAGTCTGGTCAGAACTTTGGTTTCTGGATCATGAACCTAAAACGAAACTGAAACTTATTTTAGTCCCGCGAGCATACTCAGCTCACCTCAGTTTGTTGAGGATTTTGTTCGTACACTAAATAGACATTAACATTGTCAATCAAATGCAGCTTTTTAATCATGTTTTCTCAACTTCTTTAGCATGTAAAACTCTGGGTTGACTCAAATTCGTACTCCCTAACACGGGCAAGGTGGCTATAGCACCACTACAGTTATGGGTTCAAGTCATGATGTCCTGAAATATAGCTCATGTCATTTCTTCTTCTTCCTCCTTGCAAACTGCACTCACACCTCATGTTTTATAAGATTAATTCGTAGATTCTTACTCTTTCTATCTACAAAATTAGAATTTATATGGAGTTAAAACAAAACAGCACTGATTTATCTATAGTTCCAACAGTTCTTTAATCTAATAAAAAGGGGCGTACCCAGTGCACGATGCTACTGCGGGTTCTGGGGAGGTTCATAATTTACGCAGCCTTACCCCTTTGTTAGAGGCTGTTTCCAGACTCGAACCCGTGACCACTTGGTCACAATAGTTCTGTAATCTAATATAGATCATTAACCTGAAATCGGAAAATTCATCTCCCTTACTGCCCAATGTAAAATTGGAAGTTTTTCTGTAATATGTAAAATTTTTGCTGAAATATTGAACTAGGGATTCTCCAAAAATAGCAAAGATTAGGTCATGATGTTACATTGACGAATGAAAGAAAATGGAGCTACAAGCTTCTTGATTTTGTAGTTACTT
This sequence comes from Telopea speciosissima, assembly GCF_018873765.1. NCBI lineage: Eukaryota > Viridiplantae > Streptophyta > Magnoliopsida > Proteales > Proteaceae > Telopea > Telopea speciosissima. Next base: position 29,008,295 of record NC_057919.1, on the reverse strand, counting down.
TTTGGTACAAGTAAGCTTATCTAGAGGGTCCAAGCCTGGAAGGGCCATGAGGGCGGTGGGGGTGGGGGACACCATAAAGAGGAGGAGTGCCTATAGCATAAGGTGAAGCAGGAGAGTTGATCCGATGACGTTCTGGGACCCCACACCTACTTGAGGGATACCACCAACTGTGCTAGGAGTTGTAGTCTATTGGTTTATTTATTTATTATTTCTATCTTATTTCCTCTTATGCTCTCCCCTCTCCCCCCTAAAGACCTATTTGTTTTCCCTCAGTTTTCTGTTGTGTGAAATTTTTGTAACATAACATGCTTTTTACTTCTGAAAACTTGTTGGAAACAGACAAAGGCATGGAGAATAGCATCTATACCATTCTCACTATTCACCGCTGGGAATCCTTGAATCAAATGAAATATCAGTTGGCTTCTCTTAGAACCATCCATGGAAAACTGGCATTGAAATTCCTCAATTGGGTCATTCGACAACCAAGTTTGGAATTCGATCACCTTATCCATATATTCTGCATCACAACTCACATACTTGTTAAAGCTAGAATGTATGAACCTGCAAAATTGATTTTGCAACATCTCTCTCAAATGGGTACTGGGCCGCATCCTGTCTTTGCTGCTCTTATGGCCACCTACTCACGTTGCAACTCAAACCCTTCAGTTTTTGATCTTCTGATTAGGATTTACATACAAGGAGGAATGCTGAAAAAAGCTGTAGAGACCTTTCGATTTATGGTTTGCAGAGGATTCAAGTCATCAGTAAATACTTGCAATAATGTCCTAGCTGCATTGGTGAAAGAGGGTAGAGTAGAGCGCATATGGCCTTTCTTTAAGGAGATGTTAGCTGGTGGCATTTGCCCTAATGTGGGTACTTTCAATATACTGTTAAATGTGCTCTGTCTTGAAGGAAATCTTAGGAAAGCTAATTATGTATTGAGAAAGATGGAAGAGACTGGTTATATCCCTACAAGAGTTACTTATAATACCCTGCTCAATTGGTACTGCAAGAAGGGTAAGTTTAAATTGGCTTGTGAGCTGATTGATCGCATGGGTAGTAAAGGTATTGAAGCTGATGTATGTACATATAACATGTTCATTGACAACTTGTGTAAAAACAATAGAAGCGCGAAAGCTTATTTGCTGCTGAAGAAGATGAGGAAGAAGAGACTTTCTCCGAATGAAATTACTTACAATACTCTTATTAATGGATTTTGCAAGGAAGGGAAGATTAGAGTTGCTACTCGTGTTTTTGTTGAGATGTCGAGTTCTAATCTTGTACCAAATTGTATTACGTACAATGCTTTGATTGATGGGTATTGTCATGAAGGGAATCTTGAAGAAGCTTTGAGACTTTTGAATGAAATGGAAGCAATGGGACTGAGGCCTAATGAGGTTAGTTATGGATCTGTTTTGAATGGGTTTTGCAAGGCTTCCAGGTTGGATTCAGCAAGATGTCTTCTTGACTGGATGAAGATGACTGGCATTCCTGTTGGCCATATGGCATATACAATGATAATAGATGGGTACTGTAAAATGGGAGATCTCAACGAAGCTATAGAATTGCTCAATAGAATGCTGAATGTTGGTGTGGATCCTGATGTTGTCACATATTCGGTGCTTATAAATGGATTCTGCAAAGTGGGAAAGATAAACCATGCAAAGGAGATACTTTGCAAAATGCATAGAGCTGGAGTTTTGCCCAATAAAATTATATATTCTACTATAATCCACAACATCTGCAAGCATGGAAATGTTGTTGAAGCAATGAAGTTCTACGCAGGTATGACTCATTGTGGTCATTATGTGGACCTCATTACATGTAACACATTGGTTGCTTCTCTTTGTAGATGTGGGAAGTTGGTAGAGGCTGAAACCTTTATGCAACACATGGGTAGGATTGGCCTAGTTCCTAACTCCATTACCTTTGACTGTATCATAAGCGGCTATGGAAGTATAGGTGACGGGTTAAGAGCATTTTCCTTGTTTGATGAAATGATTAGATTAGGCCATCACCCAAGTCCTTTAACCTATGGAAGCTTGCTAAAAGGACTATGCAGGGGAGGAAATTTGGAGTTGGCAAAGAAATTCTTCCATAAACTCCACTGTGTTCCTTTCGCTGTAGATAGTGTTCTCTATAACACATTATTGGCAGGTGTATGTAAAGCAGGGCAGTTGGAGGAGGCAGTCGTGCTATATGACGAGATGGTACAAGGTGGAATACTTCCTGATGCTTACACGTATACTATTCTTCTCAGTGGGTTTTGTAGGAAGCAAAAGCCTCTTGCTGCAGTTTTGTTTTTTGGAAAAATAATGGAAATGGGATTTTTACTTCCAAACCAGGTCATTTACACTTGCATGGTTGATGCTCTTTTCAAGGGTGGGCTGCCAAAGGTTGCTATGTTTTTATATGGAGAGATGCTGGAGAAAGGCTTGTATCCAGATACAGTTGCACTGAATGCAATTATTGATGCACACTCAAGGATGGGAAAGATGTGGAAGGTGGATGGTTTTGTTTCCACATCAATCAACTCAACTTTCTCATTTAATCTGGTTTCATTTAACATTCTCTTACATGGGTATTCCAAGAAACAGCTATTTACAAGAATGTCTGTACTCTACAATGCCATGATCAGAAGGGGTTTTATGCCAGATAAACTTACACAGCATTCCCTAATTCTTGGACTTTGTCAATCCAGTATGCTTGACATTGCTGTTAAATTTGTAGGAAAGATGGTAATGGAAGGTAATATTCCGGATCAGCTGACATTCAACATGCTCATTACCAAGTGCAGTGAAAATGGTAATATGCAAAAGGCTTTTTATCTGTTTAACTGCATGCATAGGTTAGGTGTCATGCCTGATGGAAATACCTACAATTCCATTATTAAAGGACTCAATAGAAAGTGTTGCTTTCTAGAATCACATATTGTTTTGTATGAAATGTTGGAGAAGGGTTTTTTTCCTACTTGCAAACATTATATTACTTTGATTAATGGAGCATTTCGAAGGGGGGATATAAAAAGAGGATTCAGGCTAAAAGAGGAAATGGAAGCACTAGGTTTAGGGTCTCGTGATGTAGCTGAGAGTGCTCTTGTTAGAGGACTTCTACGGTGTGGGAAGATTGAAGAAGCAATGCTAGTTTTTGATTGCATGCTTCGTACGGGATTGGTTCCAACTAATGCTACCTTTACTACTGTGATGCACAATCTGTGCAAAGAAGCTAACACTGTGGAAGCGTTGAAGTTAAGGGGTTTGATGGAACTCTGTGGAAAAAAGCTTGATGTTGTTGCTTACAATGTCCTCATAACAGGTCTTTGCAACAATGGTAATGTTGCTGTTGCCTTTGAACTGTATGAGGACATGAAGCAAAGGGGTCTTTTGCCAAATCTCACCACTTATTCTGTCCTCATTGATGCTATTTACAGAAAAAGTGATCTTTTTAAGGGAGAAATGTTATTAAGGGATCTACAAGATAGGGAATTGATCTCTCCTGACGGGAATACCAGGGATTTGCATGACGGGTTGATGTATGCTATGAGAAAACTAAATTTGTTGAGGCATAAGAGAAGGAAATGGGACCACAAAGTCTGTAGATAAGGTTGAATTGCAGCATTAGCTAGCTTGCTAAAGTTCCACTGGTTGGTGATGCTGGGATCTGGTTCTTTCTTGTGTAATCAACAGGGATGCTCAAAACTAGGTATGAAGCATGTAATGCTGAGTTGCTGACAATTTGAATCTTTTATCCTTGTGATCTGTGTTGAAACCTACTTATCCTGATGACTTTTCAGAGGTTAAAGCACCCATTGTTCGTGGATTCAATGTCTAAAATTTTATTTGAGCACTATGTCCCGGTTTTAGTAGTGGTATGTTCTAGTCTTCCCCCCATCTGGTAAATATTGTAGGTTAAACTATTGTGTAATACTGAAATATGTGGAAATTACATAGCTCTACCTTATGGTTTTCAGGAATGAATCTGCTCAGAACTGGCTGAGATCCCATTGATTGTTATGCAATGCTTGGAGGACATTTTAAGCTTGTATCCAAGTTTTCACCGTGGTATGTTCTAGACTTCTAGTTTACTTCCCCCACCCCCTCCCAGTTAATATTTAAGTTTAACTATAGTTGTCAAGGCATCGCCTAGGTGTCTCCTAGTTGGCACCTAGGCATCCAGGCACCCTTTGCTGGAAAGGGCGTCTTGGTTGCCTAGGCCTTGTTGGTGTCACGTTGGTTTTTTCCCTCCTCCAACGCCAAGGGTCGCCTAGACGTCGTGACAACTATGAGTTTAACTACTATCAAACACAGTTGTAAGCGGAAAGGTTACAGCTCTACCTTATGGTTTTTAGGAATGAACCTGTTTATCACTGGCTGAGATATCAAGTTGCAACTAAATGTACCACGTAAGTGTGTTCATTCATTTCATTTTATGTTTGTTAATACAAAAGGATGTAGCATGAATAAAATTGGTTCACAATGAAGAAGTGAAGAAGTGCCCAGTCATCGGATGTTGGTGTAAAGAGAAGTCTTAGTTCATATGGGGTCATCTTGCATGTGTCCAGAGTCTGTTTTGCATACTTTGCAGCCTTCTTTCTCATGAAGGTAGTTTTTATGGACTGATCGTTAATTCTGGACATTGTGAAGTTCTGTTTGTTTGCATTCTTCTTTCTCATGACCGTGGTTTTTTGCTTGTTATGTTATTATTTTATATTAGGTAAATAAACTCGACGACGGGGGCAGGTGTCTTCAAGTAATTCAAGATGAGAGGGAGCTTTTAGGGTACATCACTCACTTTGTTTGTCAGTTCCAAAGACATTAATGTTAAACTGGATGGCCTCGATGGCCTTGGGAGAAATGATGGTCGACTTAGGCTTGAGAGCAGAAAAGCTCATGCATTTGGAGCTTCCGTTCTGGCCGTCAATAATTGCAGCATTCTCCTGCACCATTGCTAAGGAAAGTTCGTAAACAAGTAAGAAAGATTGGACGGGGTTGCAGGGGAGGGAGGGGCGGGATGGTGGAGAGGGTGGAGCTGGGCAGGGACAGGGGAGCGCTGGGTGGTGTTCTATGGCTTGGTAGAGTTGCAGGGAAGGGTGGGGAGTGGGGTAGTGTGTTGGAGAGTGAGAGCGGGAGGTGGTGGTGGTGGAGGTGGTGGCAGTGGCTGTGATGGTGACGGTGACGGCGGTGGTGGTGGTAGTGGCAATGATGTAAAATTATAATTGGGGTATAATTGGAAATATGAAAGTAGATACCTCAAACATAAATTGTGAAACATTAGGTATTTTGCATGTAATTTCTGTAAACGTTAGGTACCCTAGATGTCATTTACCCATACAAAAGGATGTAGCATGAATAAAGTTGGTTCACAATGAAGAAGTGAAGAAGTGCCCAGTCATCTGATGTTGGTGTAAAGAGAACTCTTAGTTCATATGGGGTCATCTTGCATGTGTCCAGAGTCTGTTTTGTAGACTTTGCAGTCTTCTTTCTCATGAGGGTAGTTTTTGTGGACTGATCCTTAATGTCATTGTGAAGTTCTGTTTGTTTGCTTTTTATGTTATTATTTTATATTGTAGAATTAGATGTCTTTGTCCTTGATTCACAGAATTGGAGTAATGTATTTGTGCATCAATGATTCTGTACCCTCATCTCTCTCTCTCTCTCTCTCTCACTCACTCATATCAGAATGACTAATTTGAACGATAACACATTAGGCTGTCTGATCTTCTATTTGCTTGCATGAAGTTGTTGTCTTATTGCTGGCCTCTATTGAAGATTCTTTATTTTGGAATTGTCAAGTTTAGCTCATACCTCATAGTTTGGTTTGCTTGTTGCTTTAGGAGTGTGCATATGATGGGGTTGACTGCTGGCTTCTTGGAAGGGGCTGCAATCTGACACGCTGCTACGAGCAATTGGTGTTCTTGCTTCACCTATTGCTGATGCAAATAAGAATTATTGGGGAACTGGATGAGAAGGTCATAACGTGGGAATTCATGTTGTACAACCATTTTGACAGTATGCATGACCAATACAAAACAGGGATTGATATCCTTCGTCAAGAGGGTTTGTTGGGGACTTCGCTGGCATTGTTTGCCAAGCCTGGTGTGGCCGTTCAGAGATTTCTCAATGTCATGTTATGAGGTTTTGCTGATGAGCATTGTGGTTTTTTGGATGCTCTCTTAGGAAAGATCAAGGATTATTGGGAAAATCACTTTCTATGATTCTAAAGGCACTAAAGCACTTCCAGGTTTCTTCTTAAGATTCCATGAGTTGTTCATATTTCAAAATTTAATGGAGAAGTTGGAGCTTCTAATTTGTGGATTCCAAGAGGTTAATAGGAGTTGGTTTTCCTTTTCAAATGTTGCAGGAGATTGTATACCCATATTTTCTCACAAATTTTGAATCATTGCTCGGTCTTTGCAGTGGTTGATCCGAAATCCAATACTGTGTTTACTGGTGCACAACTACTTTGGTGTGTCATTATCAAGGCATTCAACATCTTAAACATGCCAGAGTTGCTGCAATTTGGCACTGAAACGCCGAAGGTAAATGTGATTGATAGCTTAAAACTGTCTCAATTCTATTTTTTTTTCTCTTTTTTATTTTAAGAAAATAGTTTCCGAAGGTTTTCTAAATATGATTGATAGCTTACAACTGTCTCAATTCCAGTTTCTCTCTCTCTCTCTCTCTCTTTAATTTTAAAGAACGTTTCCTATATACTGGTGGTAATTTGGAGTAAAAAATATTAATCTCCTGAAAGTTTGCCATTTGGCTGGTTGGTCCACTTTTCTGAAAAACAAGCTTTTTGATTGCAGTATAAGTTAATATTCTCGAACATTCCCTAGTTTTTGAGATATATTAGCGTGTTAGTACCTAAAAATAAAGAGATGTACTAGCACGTGGAGGCATTAAGTTGTGCTATTGTAACCATCAGGAAGGGTGCTTCATGCACTGGGACGCTCTTTTTCTTAATTGAGAAAGACAAATTATTTTATTCCCCATCATAGTTGTCAAGGTGCCGCCTACGCAGCGACACCTAGGCGACCAGGCGCCCTCCTCCAATGCTTGGGGTCACCTAGATGCCATGACAACTATGTTCCCTATAGATCAAAGCTTAGTAATTTATAATGTTAAAAATAAAATCAATTACGTTGTAGAATTCAGAAACACATCTGATGCAAACCTAAGAGGGTAAGCAAGCCAAGATCGAATCTGGAAGAGGGTTCTGATCTGAATCTGGTTTGAGTGGGTTATGCGTAGGTATGATGGAGGTTGATGGAGGGTGGCTGCAGGGATGGATGATGGACATGATGAGGATGATGATAGATGAACATGAAGATATATAGGTGGCAGCCTAGAGTCCCACTAGTTGCCCAACCGTCGGAGTCCCACCTTGATCCCATTTGAGTCTCACAGGCAAAAGTTCTCAAAGAGAGCAATTTGTTTTCAATTCATGGTTGCCTTTGAAAGCAGCCAGGACTTGCATTATATAGAAATGGAAATCTTGAGTACAACACAATAACATTAAAGATACTCTTAGAATTCCAAAACCTCTTTGAAATTCTCCATACATAGAAAACAAATCCATAACATTGAACCTCACTCCCAATACATAGAAAACATAAACCAAGAAAATCAACTAACTCTTGGAATTTTAAAAGACACTAAGAAATTTTATAGGACTCTTAAATAAGCCTAGTAAATATGAAAAGTGCCTTGGAATACAAAAGTCAAGCACTAGAAACTCGGAGAACTAAAGAGAGATTCTAGTAGCTTCCTAGCAAGGCCACTAGATGCACATCAACAGAACCGCAGGGACAGAAATGCCCTGGCCAGCCTAGGCCGAGATTTATGGGCTGGGCTTGGGCGTGGGCCTGTGCAAGTATTTTTTGGAGAATAGGCATGCTGGCCTATTGGCTGGTGGATGCCCTGCATCAACATCAATCCTCTAGCCATATAAACTCTATAGTGAGATGCATTATCCTAAGGTTCCTTGGTGTATGTTTTTTGTTAATGATGCTGTTTTGGTGGATGAGAGTATGAGACAAAATCAGGGATTAATGGCAAGTTGGAGTTACGAGAATCAACCTTAGAGTCAAAAGGCATTGAGATAAGTAGAACGAAAACGTTGTATATGGTGTGTAACTTTAGTTACATAAGGACAGATAATGAGGGGGTGAAAATTGATGAGAGAGAGAGATTCCACAAACTGATTATTTTAGGTATTTGGGTTCAATCATAAATAAAGAAGGTGAAATGGAGGATGATGTTTCACAGAGAATTAAAATAGGATGGATGAAGTGGAGAGGGGCATCTAGAGTGTTGTGTGATCGATTTATTGCTTTAAAACTTAAAGGAAAATTTTATAGGACAGTCATACGACCGACTATGATGTATGGTGGGATTTTTGAGCAATTAAGAAGCATCATATAGATAAACTTAGTGTAGCTGAGTTCATGGAGCAAGAACTCAGCGAGATCTCGCCGAGATTTCGCTTGAAACTCGCTTTTTGAGATGGCGCGACGAGATGAGTGGCGATACAGGCTGATTACAATATCTCGCCGAGATCTCAGCCGAGATTGAGAGCTCGGTTTGACAGAGATTTCGGTTCAATTAATCACTGGGCCCTTTATAAATAGTCCAGATCTCGACCGAGACCAGTCGAGATCTCGCTAATCTCGCTGGTCAAGGCAGAGAACATACACCCCGACCCAAATTGCATGGTTTTGCTCCCATTTTCCACCGGAAATTCATTGGATTGCGCGGAGAACCTGCATCCAACATCAAATTTGCTACATCTACAATAAATTCAAAGAAGTTTGGAGTTTTCCCAAAATCTATTTTTTTTCTTCCAAAAAATGTGTTCAAATCTTGGTGGTTGGTTGCCAAATTACACATATTTGGCCAATCTATGACTTCATGGAGTCTAAATTATTTTTCTGTTATTTTTTTTAAAAAAAATTTCTGGAAAAAATGAATTTCTTGCAAAAACAAATTGAAAAAATAGGGTCAATGGTGATTGATTGGAAGTGATTTTTATGTCGTTGGACGCCATTGGATACTCTACGGCCTCACTGAGTCACTTTATTTTTTCACCCATAAATTATTTTATTTTATTTTTCAGAAAATATAAAATATGACAAAAATTCAAAAAATATCAAATATTAAGGAAAAATATATGTATTGGTTGGAAAATTATTTGCAACATATGTGTTATATGTCAAAAATAAAATGGTGTCAAATGCATCTTTCCATTATAATGTTTTATACTTTAAGGTATAATTATTTTTAATAAAAATTATAAATTTTATTTTTAATTAAGAAATAAATACTAGAGGTAGAGGATAGATTATTTTAGGAACTTGACATTATGTGTAATAGATACTAATAAATTAGTTTAAGTTTTTAATACATTACTTTTTTTTACGTAACAGTATAAAAAGTAAGAGATTCGCCGTTTAAATTTCAGCAAATGTGGCTCCTCACTTTATGGAGTTTGTGAAATGCCAGTGGGGTAAGCAGGTTGTTGGTTCGCCACTCTCAGTGTTGTTCCTCAAGCTTAAAAACCTGCGGCATGCTCTTCGTGGGTGGAATAACGAAGTGTTCGGAAATATTCATCAGAAGGTTAAAGAGGCAGAAGATGCTGTGTGTAGGGCTGAGTTAGACTCGGAGCTGCTCAATAATGATGAGGCCGGGAGGGACCTGGAGGAGGCCAAGAAAGGTTTGCAGGGGGTTCTTTTGCAAGACGAGATATTTTGGAGGCAGAAGTCGAGGGTCACTTGGCTCAAGGAGGGGGACCGGAACGCGAAGTTCTTTCACGCCATGGTGAATATTAGGAGGAGGTCGGCTGGCATCAGCAAGATCAGAGGCAGTGATGGAGAGTGGACTACGGACATAGAGGAGATCCAATCTGAGGCAGTTCGGCATTTCTCAGGGATGTATGAGTCCCAGGGATATGTGGTTGATGAGGGCTTGTTGGAGCTGATCCCCAAGGTGGTGATCGATGCTGATAATTCCTCTCTGATGTTGATCCCCATGGAGGGTGAGGTGAGAGCTACGATTTTTGCTTTGTCAGGGGACAGTGCGCCAGGGCCGGATGGTTTCTCAGGGGTTTTCTTCACAGCCTGTTGGGAGGTAGTAGGAGGCGATGTCTGGGCAGCAGTGAAGGATTTCTTTAGGGGAGGTGCTCTCCGTAGAAGTTTTACTTTGGCCAACCTAGTGTTGATTCCAAAGAAGGGCAACCCTGAGTCATTGGCGGATTTCTACCCGATTAGCCTCTGTAACTTTGCCTACAAGATTCTAGCAAAAATTATGACAACAAGGTTGGCAGGGCTACTTCCATCATTAGTGGCAGAAGAACAGGGGCCTTTTGTGCAAGGCAGAAGCATTCATGATAATATAGCCATGGTTCAGGTGGTAACTCAAGATCTGAACCGCAAGACAAGGGGTGGCAATGTGATTCTCAAATTGGATATGGCAAAGGCTTACGATCGCCTTGAATGGGATTTCCTGTGGTTGGTCCTCACCCGTTTTGGGTTTGGGAATGACTGGATTGCAATTATCAGGAAAACTGTGGAGAATTGCTGGTTTTCAATTGTGATGGGAGGAAGGTAGTCTGGGTTCTTTAAGTCTTCCAGGGGGTTCGGCAGGGAGACCGACCCCCTCTCTCCAGCTCTGTTTATCTTGGCAGAAGAGGTTTTGAGTAGGGGATTGAAAGGGCTTTTTACGGAGGGTCACGTGGCCTTTTACAGACTCCCGAGAGGGTGTCCTGGGGTCTCTCACAGCCTGTTCGCAGATGACACCATTATCTTCTCCCGTGGGTTGAAGAGGTCTCTCAGGCATATAATGAGGTTCATTGGAAGATATGAAGGCTTCTCAGGGCAGCTTGTTAACAGGCAGAAGAGCTGCTTTGTGTTCGGAGACAGGGCCACCGCGGAAGCGGCTCGGATGGTGGGCTTGGTTACTGGATTCCCCAGGAGGTCGCTGCCCATCATGTACTTGGGGGCGCCCCTCTACTCGGGTAGGCTTAAAATTTGTTACTTTGATGGGTTGGTGGAGAAGATCAGGAGCAAAGTGGTGGGCTGGAAAGGGAGGTTATTATGTGCAGGGGGGAGAGTAACGTTGCTTAGGCATGTGCTCAGCAAGCACATGCCTATTCATGTACTCACCACACTTGACCCCCCTAAGGCGGTCACTCGAAGGATCTATGGGATCTTGGCTAATTTTCTTTGGGGCAGCTCTGAATGGGGTCCGCAGACACTGGGTGAATTGGCAAAAGGTGTGCAGACCCCTAGATGGAGGGCTTGGAATTTGGCTTCTCGAGGACGTAGGCCTCTCTCTTAGGCTTAAAGGCCTGTGGAAAGCTATGTTAGGGTAGTCGCTATGGGGCAGATTCTTCAGGGCCAAATATTTCAAAGGCTTGCATCCGGCGCTTGTAGGGCTGGAAGGAAATGGTTCCAAAACTTGGTGTAACGCGTTGAAGCTCAAGGGATTCATGTTGGAACGGTCAAGGTGGCTGCTTGGGGAGGGCAAGACGCTCTTTTGGCTCGATAACTGGGTAGGGGTAGGGCCCTTGATTGATTTTGTTGATAACGGCATACTAGTTGAGTTGGATCTGTGTGTGAAGGATGCACTGGACGAGGAAGGGAACTGGAGAAGGGAAATTTTAGGCATCATTGATTCTGACGCTGTCCGGAACAGCATCATCCTGGGGAATTTTGTGCTCTCGGACAGGGAGGACGTTTTGGTTTGGTCCCCGGCCAGCGATGGGTGCTTCTCTACTAGGTCGGTTTGGCAGGAGGTCCAGCAGGGTTATCCTAAGGTCCCCTTTGCCAAATGGATATGGAATCAAGTGCTGCCCACTAAAATGGCTTTCTTCTCTTGGCAGCTCCTCATTGGCAGGATCCCCACGGACGACTCCCTCATGGCGCTTGGTATCCCCCTAGCATCCAGGTGCAATTGTTGTGGTCTGCCAAGGAGGGAAACAACGGATCATGTCCTAGGTTCGGGTGTTGTGGCGGTAAAGGTCTGGCTCTTCTTGTCCAGGCTTCTAGACATCCCTTTCCTACCTTCTCAGGATGTTAGGAGTCGAGTAGCTCTGTGGCACGAGGCAGCAGGATGTGGAAGCCTCAGTGATTATATTACAGGGATTATGCCTGACTTGATTTGTTGGGAGCTTTGGAAGGAGAGGAACAACAGAAGGCATGGGGAGAGACGGCGCGCTGCGAGAACAATTATTGAGCGGATTGGAAGCTGGGTCAAGGAGGTGAGCCTGCCCTCCAAGATAGGGCGGCAGGGGTCCGCTAGGGACGATTTAATTCTTCAATGGTTCGGCATCTTGGCCCCTCCGATAATGCTGAATTGCCCCCGCCCCATCTACTGGTGCCCCCCTCTTCGATCAGTTAAGCTGAATGTGGATGGTGCTTGTAAAGGAAACCCTGGCCGGGGTGGAGGAGGGGGAGTGATTAGGGACAGGAATGGTGTGCTGATGGCAGCGTTTGCTAATTCTTACGGTGACTGCACTAACGCTTTAGCAGAGCTTAGAGCCTTGAGAGATGGGTTGCAACTGTGCCAGGATCTCCAATTGATGGAGGTGGTGGTTAACTCTGATTCAGCCAACACAGTCAGAATGGTAACTCAGAAGAAGTGTATACGATGGAAGGGTTGGTACTGGTTTAACAAAGCTTTGGAGCTGATCTCTACGACTCATGCTCAAGTGGCCTTTGCATTTCGCGAAAGCAATAGAGCAGCGGATTGGATGGCTAATCACGCTTGTGATTTGGGTTCCTCGGTCACGTACCTCCAGGGCAGGTTGCTAGGTGGGAGCTTTGCAGGTATCATTAGAGAGGACAAGGCAGGAATGCCTTGCTTTAGATTTTAATGTGCAGTTTTGTCTTGTAAAGGGAGTGGGCTTTCCCCTTCTGAGGGCTGTGAGTGCGGTGAGCTTTGGGCTGAGGTAAGGCGGTATGTCCCCCTCCTGTATTCTTTGATTTTTTTATTGGATACGAATAAAAGCTAGGGGCTGCCCCGGGTCCCAGATAAGTTCGGGTTTAAAAAAAAAAGAAAAAAGAAGAAGAAGTAAGAGATTTGCTACACAATGGCTGACCATGGTGAGATAGCATGGCAACATGGAGACCAAATGACGGCAAATAAAAAGAAATTTAAGTGTCGATATTATGGGAAGTTGCTTAATTTTGGAGGGGCCATTAGATTGAAGCAACATTTGTTTGGTGGGTATAAGGATGTGGCCAAATGCACATAAGTTCCTTATGAGGTGCAACAGGCCATATCAAAGCACTTAAGAGGAGGAAAATTAAAGAAGGTTGAAAGGGAACGACAACAACGAGAGTTTGATGAGGCAGTGTTAGAGAGAGTAGCAGTAGAGGTCGATGCATATGACTCTGACAGTGATTATAGGCCTCTTGGGGATTTCCAATCAGAGGCTGAGTGGAGACAGTACTAGCAATCTGTGGCAGCTAGTCAAAAATCTTTGCATTTTGAAAATATGAGGACATATGAGCAGGTAAGAGGAGCTGGTGGATTTGGCTTAGCTGCAACAGAGCCAGTGCAAGGAAGTGAGAGGAGGAAAAAGCATAGACATGGAGATGGGGAGATTCCTCCTCCTTTTAGGAGAGCATAGGGTGTAAGGGAACCCCAACCCCATGACCCCCACCCAGACCATGAGCATCTTCCCCAGATCCCATTCTTCAGCAGGATCCTACCATATACAGGCCAGAAGATGCATATTAGCCAACCATCCCATAAATGTTTGGTAACAAACAAGATGCAGTATGGGAAGCCATTAACAAGTTTGTGTTCTATAACAACATCCCACCTAATGTAGATCAGGGAATATATTATCATGCATTCCTCGACGCTGCAGGAATGAAGGGGCCCACACCATATGAATTGATGAATGTCTACTTGCCAAAGGAGGAGTTGGAAGACTATATTGACACATTAAAGCCAAGGTAGGAGACATAAGGATTTACCATTATGGGTGATGGTTGGACTGGGCCTACTAGACAATCTATTATCAACTTCATGGTCAGTTGAAATGGTAAGACAATCTTCTTGAAGTCTTTGGATGCATCAAAGGACAAAAAGGATGCTACATTTTGTACAAGGAACTAAAGAAAGTTGTAGAGGAGGTAGGGCCAAAGAACGTTATCCGAATTGTGACAGATAACAGTTCTAACTTCAAAAAGGCTGGAGAGAAGCTGATGAAAAAGAAAAACAAGAGGATCCACCTCTTTTGGACACCATGTGTTCCGCATTCCATTGATCTAATGCAAAAGGACATGGGGAAGAAAACTTTGGTAGCAAGTGTAGTTAGGAGGTTAAGACAAGTAACCACTTTTGTATATAACCATGGTTATGCATTACAAATATTGAGGGAGAAATGCAATGGTGATTTGGTGAGGCTTGGTTTTACACAATTTACCACCAACTACATTGCATTGAAGAGTTTTCAGACGAAGGTTGTCAGTCTGAGGTCTATGTTTGCCAGTGAACAATGGTTTGGTTGGAGGGGGTCGAATACGGACGAAGGGAGGGTAACACAAGAGACCATCGCAAGTGACCAATTCTGGCGTGATTTGAATAAAGTAGTTGCTATATTAGAGCCAGTGGTAAAGGTACTAAGGATGGTGGATATAGAGAAGAAACCTACCTTGGCCCACATTTATGTTGCCCTTCAGAAGATGAAGGAATGTGTTAGAGCTGCGATACCCCGGAGTGCGAAGGCATACGTTAAGATCACTGATGATCGATGGGAGAAGCACTTGAGTCATCCATTGCATAAAGCTGGTGAGTTCCAACGTACTTTACACTTTACAGTCATATTTACATTTAGATTTAGAAAAGCACTAACAAGTTATATATGTCATGCACCAACATACTATCTCAATCCCAAATATCAGTACAAGCATAATCTTGAACTTGAATCCGAACTACTGGTAGCAGTTCAAAATGTCATTGAGAAGTTGGAGCCAAATGCAGCAATACAGGTTGACGCAAATAATGAGGTGAGAGTCTGAGACTTGGTAGTAAGCAAAGGAATGTATTTGGTAGTTACTTTATTGTACTATGTACTAATTACTTTATTTAACTTTGAAACCAAAACAGATCCAGGTAGGTCCACTACTACCTACTAGCATTACATTTATAAATTCTAATTTTTTTTCATATTCCTAATAATGTATATTTCTAATGTAGTCGACTGGTGGGTGCTATATGGATCAAGTTCACCTAACTTGAGAAAGATAGAAATCAGAGTGCCCTCACAGACTTGTTCATCCTTCGGATGTGAGCGCAATTGGAGTACATTTTCACTAATACACACCAAGAGGCAGAACCGATTGGGTCACAAATGACTGGAGCAGCTGGTGTATGTGCACTATAACATGAGACTAAGGATGAAGCACTAACTTGAAGAAATGGAAGACAATTCTAAAGAACCAATCGAGCTAGCAGACATTTTCGAAGACAACTTAAATGAGGAAGAGGATCCCCTATACCAGTGGGTGAGGGATCGAGATGAACCATAAATGGATTAGGCTGGGGGTAGGCCCGACCCCACCATAGCTAGTTTGATGGGCATTGATGTGGATGACTATATGGAGGAAGAGGGGCGTGTGCATTCAGAGTCACCTCAACCTTTTCGAAATCCGGCTGGCCAGGTTAATGAGGAACACGAGTCAGATGAGTTGCCATCTGATGATGATGGGGGCAGTGGTGGTGGTGGTGGTGGCATGGCGAGTGGTGGTTATTATGATGATTGTCATGAGGGGATGCGTGAGCAGTACTAGTACGAGCTGGGGACGGAGGCGGAGCCTGTGTGTTACATAAGTGAGAGTCAGTTTAATCATGCTACACAGGATTAGGACTATGGTGCCCCCAATACGTGCAAGAGACGCTTGCGTCGCAAACAGTTACAAGCTTAGGATGAGGACATGACTATGAAGACCATGCTTGAAAGTTTTAGAAGCATGAGTATAGATACTACTAGTGAGCGTCAGTCGTGGCATGCATCTTAACCTCAGTATGACTATGATTATGGCCATGAGTTCGACAGCCAAAGCACTGAGTCAGGTTTTGTGGACATATTCACAGTCCCAACCCAGCTATACCCATATATGCCGATGGTAGTTCAATAGCCTGGTGACAGTAGCAGTGGATCGATCTCATCGCAACCGCCTCTACCATACCCTAGGATAGGGTACCTTCGGATAGCTGATGACAACACTTATATGACTTGTGTGGTAGACTACATGCATTTCTTCAGATGCACTATGACATTGGAATCCTGCACATTCTGAGCCTTACTGGCTTCAAAAACATTGCTTGGAATGATAGACTGATAGAAGTATATCATATATGTTAAGATTGATGTATTTTACACTTTTACGTTTCTAATGCTTATTTAAGTTGTTATACATTAATTGTATACTTTGATTGCTTTCTATTACTAAATTATGTGTAGAATAGGGCCTATTAGTACATCGTAGCCTACCAAACTAGGGTCCGAAGTCAAACTCCTATTTGGACTTTGATTTTGGACATCTGATAGTGTCATTATGTTTAAATGACCAAAAATAGGCTATATACCAAGTTTCATGACCAAACTAGGTAACAAATCCATCGAAACCATCAATCAAGTTCAAAAACAAAAATGCACCAACTCGATTTTTTAGCTGGGCGAAACCAGTACCGAAACCAAGTTCTCAAACCATGGTTGAGATGTGGAAGTTGAGATGGTTGTGTGGCAAAACTAGGAAGGATAAATTAAGGAAAATTCAAATTAGTGCTGATTTGAGAGTAGCTCCAATCATAGTTGTCAAGGTGTCATCTAGGCATCTAGGCGCCTTGGTCACCTAGGCGTCGCCTTGGTTTTTGTCCTCTACCACCACCTTGGATTGCCTTGTTGCCTTGACAACTATGGCTTTGATACATGACAAGCTACGAGAAAGTCGTTCGAGGTGGCATGCCCATGTCTAGTGGAGGCCTTTAGAAGTTTTAGTATGGAGGAGTGATTTGATTCAGATTGAAGGAGACAAAAGAGCTAGGGGCAGATCTAAAATGACTCTAGGAGAAGTGAGGAAAGACATGCATAGCTTAGGCTTGTATCAAGTATGACCTTGAATAGAGCTGATTGGAGGGTAAGGATCCATGTAGCCGACTCCATTTAGCCGCTCTGAATAAAAATATTTTTCTAGACATAAAAACAAATGAATATTTTACTGCACTTTTGGTTTTTAGCAATGTTTTTTTACCATATTAAGATTTATGGAATTTATAGATTTGAGAAAAACCTCAGCATTTAAAAGTTGAAAATTGCACCTACCACAGAAAATCCAGTTTTTTTTCTTGAACTGGGGGGTTGACTTTTTATCCTTTTGGAATTTGATTTTTTAAACTATTTTTATTGAATTCAAATAGGGGGTATTTGCTTATTTATGAATAATATCATAAACATATACTTAAATGATATTTTGCATAAATTAGTGTTTGTCCTAGTTTCTGGCATAAAAAAGTGTCTGTATACCAGGGTTCGCATAAATAAGTGTTTGTACACCAAGGTTTCCCACTAAGATGACCGAGACCACCAAGATCTCAGCGAGACAATGCATTCCTGTTGGATTATATGGGGCCAGAATACCGTGGGGGTATTCTGGACTTTAACTATTCTTATTTCTTGTACAGCCATGTCGGCTATGTTAGGGACAATTCTGTCATTGTACTTTTTGATTCATTATTATAACTACATGGCTTGGGGTCTGCCTTAGACTATCCAAGCATTCAGCTCTAATTCTGATCCTCTCAACATGGTATCAGAGCTAGTTTTGAATTAGGAGTCTCCTCTCCTCCATTCTCGATCCCCTCTTTCTCTTCTCTTTCTCGATCTCCCTTTCCTCTCCTCTTTTTCTCTTTTGTTCTTTCATATTTCATAGGGCAGCACTGATGAGGTGATCCATATGATCTAGCTGCTGCCCTCCATCACCTCAGTCCATGCTATAACAACTTCAATCGATAAGGGCTTGCTCTCTGTCTGCGAAATTTGAAGACTTCATATTTTTTTGAATTGATTCAATCTCCATTACAAGGAATCTCTCCACCTCTTTGAAGATCAAGACCTAAGGCAGTTTATTAGCCAAGCCTCTATCTTCAGCCAGCTCTTCTGAAGATCCCCTCTTTGATCGAATTTTTTCAGATTTTCCCAAAACCCTGCAAATATCGATCTTGGGGGTACAACTTTCCGTTGGTGCTGATTTTTGGAAGAGTGATTCAGCAGCCCTACAGGCCCACTCGATCCCAATTTCAGCTTCATCCCTTGCTTTTTTGACAGCTTTCTCCCAAAAGTCGATCTCAACATCATCAGGGTTTTCTCAAAACCCTGACAAAAATCGATCTCAGGGAATTACTTGTCTGTTGCTGCTGATTTTTGAGGCACATCTGATCATCTTTTACAGAGTCTCTCCTCCTCTTTCTGGACATTATATTGGAGTATTTAGTGAGTTTCTCATCCCAACAGCTAGGGGTGTCAATTCAAGGCCCAGCCCGGCAGAACCGATCGAGCCCGCCATACTAAAGCCCGGCCCGGCCCGGCCCGATTACTAAACGTGTCGAGCTTAAGCCCGGCATGTTTAGTAGTCGGGTGGTCTCGGTGTGGGGTCTTAGCCCGTCGGGCGCCCGACCGGACCGATCGAATGCTAGCCCGACCGAGCCTAGCCCGACCTTGATGTGTAAAGATATCCTAGGAACTGGGTGATCTTCCATCCTCTCCTGCTGCTCCTTTCACCTTCAACACAGAACCACCACCACATATATACTCTATATTTTCTTATCTATGATTTGATTAACTCCTCCTAATCTAATCTTCCATAAAGAAACAATTCAGTTTCAATTTGATGACAGGAGATCTAATATAAGGTTCTTGATGATACTATACCTGATAAGCCGAAGTTCATGCACCAAAGACGAAGTCGAAGGGGAAGTCATGGCGGCTATATTTGGGTGAGTTTTGGCCTGAACCCACCTCTGATGAAGCTAATAGCCAACTTAGCAAATGAAGAAGAAGAAGAAGAATAAATAGCCGAATTGACTACTCCTTTCCTAAACCCACCTCTACTATTATTTCACTCAAATCGTTCACTGTTGATGAGATGGAACCCATTGAAGGGTATAATATTGTATTAACATCAGTGCTGAGAAGTGTCAATTTAAAAAGATTGAATCCATTACATGACATTTGGTCTGAAACATCAATTAGCCCGACCGAGACCCTTTTTAGGCCCGTTTAGTCCAAATAAGGTTGCACTGATTAAAGACCGAACACCGACCGACCGAAATGAAACCGTACCATGCCCGCCCAATGCAAGCCCGAATGCCTAAACCGTCGGACACGGTGCAGCCTATAAAATTGGTGAGGCCCGTTCAGGCCCGACCGAGACCGACCGAGCCCGACCGGTTGACACCCCTACCAGCAGCCTCTCTCTGCTATTTGGGCTTCTATGCTACAATTATGGGTAACTCTGTTACTTCCACTACTACTGATAATGATGGCCTAGGCAAACCAGACTATCACATTTTTCCTCCTAATCCCATCAAACTGGATGGCACAAACTACCTACTGTGGTCTTGGTCTGCCTCCTTTGCCATTGCTGGCCGTGGCCTTACTGGCCAGATTGATGGCACCAGTGTTATGCCGACTGCACCTGGTCCTCCTCTGACTAGGTGGCTTGCCAACAATGGGGTTCTCATGTCCTATTTGATCGGTTCTATGACTTCAGACCTTGCCAATGGGTTTCTTCTCCTAGATAATGCTTTTCAGATTTGGTCGGCTTGCAAGGAGACATATGGGCAGCTTGGCAATGATGCCTAAGTTTAAGAACTTAGGAAGAAGGTCCTTCATACTACTCAGGGCGAACTATCAGTCTCCAAATACTATGCTACTTTGCGCAGCCTTTGGCAGCAATTGGACCACTTCTTTGAATACCACCCTACTACAGCTGCTGACATTACTTCATACAAGAAGCATGTGGACAAGATTAGAGCTTATGATTTTTTGGCTGATTTGAATGTGGAGCATAGTTGTCATGGCGTTGCCATGGCCCCCGCCATGGCGTCCTGGCACTAGAGAAGGTTGCATGGCGACCTACGCCATGGCGTCCCTCTTTGATTTCTTCTTCCTGTCTCTCTTTCCCTCTTCGATTTCTTTCGATTTCTTCTTTCCCTCTTCGATTTCTGAATTTTCTTCTTAAAACTTGAGACACAATAGAGAAAAAATAAAACATGGCTTGAGTATACATCTATTAAAACATTAAAAATAGAGAAAATAAAAAATAAAACATGGTCGACATGCTCGCCATGGCGGGCGATATGTCGATATATCGACTTGACACCCCTCCACCGACTTGGATCGCCGTGACGCCTTGACAACTATGATGTGGAGTATGACCAGATTCGTGTTCAAGTGTTGGGCCATATACCTTTTCCCACACTTGAACAATACTATGCTTTGGTCTCCTCTGAGGAAAACCGTAGGGCCGCTATGCTGCACCCTCCTATCACTGACAGATCAACCCTCCAGACTGCTGCCCCAGCTACTCTTACACATGTTGCAACTCCTGGTGATTCTACTACAGGCACTGTTGTTTGTGAGCACTGTCACAAACCTTACCACACCAAAGAGAAGTGTTGGAAACTTCATTGGAAACCAGCTGACTTTGAAGCTAAATGGGCTGCCAAGAAAAAGCCAAAGAACAAGGCTCATCACTCTGAGACTGTTACCACAGCCCCTGCTACTGACACTGGTCTCTCCCAGGATGATCTACTGGCATTCCTATGTGTGCTAAGGTCTTTTGTTGCTGCTGCCTTTACTACATCCGCTGCTACTGGCAATTCCTCTGCTCCTTCAGGTTTACACTTTGCCCGGTCAGGCAAGGTTTAAAGTATGTGGTATCGGGTATCGTATCGATCGGGTGATTTTAAGAGACGTATCGTATCGTATCGTATCGTTTCAGAGATATGTATCGAACAATACAGTTACGCATAAAAATGATCAAAATACACATGGAAATACACTTTTGGAACAAAAAACAATATAAATAAGCAATATATAATAAGTGCCATGCATAAAACCTAAAATGGTGAATAATGTATAACCAAATAAGAGATGAAGTTTCTTACATGTTGTAATCGTCTATAGCCATGAAGAGTATTGGATGATGCAAAGGATGATGTTGTAGCACTCTTTGATTTATTTTTTTAGTTTAAAAGTGTGAAAAACCAAGATTAAATGCAAGAATTTAGACTCTGGGTTGATACTTTTCCTTCATTTTTTTGTTAGATTAGGAGTTGTATCGAGTCTGTGAGTGAAAATTGCTTTTTTATGGAATGTATTGATGGTATCGGTACGTATCGGTATGTATCGATGCGTATCGGTAATGTATCGGTATGTATCGAGCCGTATCGACAGATACGTATCGACACATATCGATACGTATTAAACCACCCACAAAACCCTTTACTGGACGTATCGATGGTATCGATACGTATCGATCGTATTGCATCGTATCGGCCCGTATCGGTCGATACATTTCGATACAATTCGAGACAGTTCATTTTTTTAAAAAGGGAGACGTATCGGCATCGACCGATACCGATACGTATCGTCCGTATTGTATCGTATCGGTCGATACTTTAAACCATGCGGTCAGGAATTCCATTTGGTGGTCACTGTGCTTCTGTAGCTTTCCATCCTTGGATCATAGATTCTGGAGCTACAGATCAAATGACCATTTCCTCTAGCCTGTTCCATAGATATTCTCCCACTTCTGGGAAGGACAAGGTCAAAGTAGCTGATGGTTCCCTTTCTTCCATATCTGGAAAAGGAATCATCAACTGCACTTCCTCTCTTCATTTGTCTTCTGTTTTAAACATTCCTAATTTTACTACTAACCTTCTTTCCATTAGTAGTATTACTCGTGATCTTAACTGCAAAGTCACTTTTTTTCCTTATTGTGTTTTTCAGAATCTGGCATATGGGAAGACGATTGGATTGGGTAAAGTGCACAGTGGATTGTACCTGCTTGATGATGGTCGTTTCTCTCCACCACCATTACCTTCTCCACTATACCAGAACTCATTGGTCTCTTCTAAACTTTACCAATGGCACTCTAGATTAGGTCACTCTCCATTATGAATTTTAGCACATTTATTTCCTAGTTTGGTCATCCAATGTAATAGGGATGACTTTTTTTGTGAGGCTTGTGTTCTGGCCAAACAGACACGTTCAAATTATCCTCTATCGAATAAAAGGAGTTCTTCTTGTTTTCAATTGGTGCATACTGATGTTTGGGGTCCTAGTCGTAAAACTTCTATTTTTGGTCATCGTTGGTTTGTTTCTTTTATTAACTATCACTCTAGGAATCCATGGGTGTTTCTTTTGCACACAAAAAATAAGGTTTTTTCATGCTTTCAGCATTTTCATAAAATGGTCCAAACTTAGTTCCAGGCTACTCTCAAAATATTGAGAAGTGATAATGGAACCGAGTATAAAGAATCTCAATTTCAAAAATACTTGGGTGATCATGGTATTATTCACCAGACTAGTTGTGTCGATACCCCAACCTAGAATGGTGTGACTGAACGAAAAAACCACCACTTGTTAGAGGTGGCCAGAGCCTTGATGTTTGCTAGACATGTTCCCTCTCAATATTGGGGTGATGCTGTTCTCACTACAGCCTATCTCAACAATTGGTTGCCTTCTCGGGTTCTTGCATCCCATAGTCCGACTGAAGTTTTATTGGGGAGTTCCTCCTTTGTTGTCTCCCCCAAAGTGTTTGGTTGTGTGTGTTATGCTAGAGATACAAGATCTCCAATCAAACTTGAACCTCGAGGGTTAGGATGTATTTTCTTGGGTTATTCTCCAACCTAGAAAGGTTATAAGTGTTACCATCCTCCTTACCGTCGTACTTTGGTCAGTATGGATGTTATTTTTCATGAATCCCTTTCTTATTATTCTTCATCACCTCTTCAAGGGGAGAGTTCTAGTGAAGATGTGTTGTCCTTTGAGGTTCCTCCTCTTTTATTACCTACGGCTGCTGTCCAGCCCCAGCCCCCTTTGGCTACTATCCACCCCCTTACGGCTACTGCCCAACCTCCTTTGACTGTTGTCCAGCCCCCTACGGCTGTAGCTCAACCTCCTATGGCTGCTGCCCAGCCTCCTACGGCTGCTGCCCAGCTCCCTTTGGCTGCTCCCTAGCCTCCTATGGCTGCTGCTCAGCCCCCTTTGGCTGTTCTCCCCTCATCCGAAGGGAATCCTTTACAAGGGGAGACCATGGAAAATACTAGTGTTAATATTCCTATTCTGGGGGAGCTGACTCTAGTCCAGAGAATTATTGGTGTATTTCAGAAGAGAATAGACAACTCCAACCTCATCACCTATAAAAAGGGAAGCACCAAAAGGGGGCAGCTTCAATCGACTGTAGCACCAATACCCATCCAGTTGCCGGCTCAAGGTCCAGATCCTTTTTCTCCTGGTAAGACCACTTCTTCTTCCAACCTACCTATTGCCCATCGCAAAGGTACTAGGACTTGTACTCAACATCCCATATCCCGTTTTGTTTCTTACAGTTCTCTTTCTCCTTCCTTTCATGCATTTGTATGCTCTCTTTCTTCTTTTTCCATTCCTAAAAATTGGCAGGAAGCATCTACAGATGGAAAGTGGAAGGCAGCAATGTTGGAAGAAATGAGAGCACTGAAAAAAAATAATACATGGGATCTTGTGGCTCTTCCTCCAGGGAAAAAACCAGTGGGTTGTAAATGGGTGTTTGTGGTCAAACAGAAGGTAGATGGAACAGTGGATCGATACAAGGCATGTCTGGTTGCAAAAGGCTTTACTCAGACATATGGAATTGACTACCAGGAGACCTTCGCACCAGTAGCAAAACTCAACACAATAAGGGTGTTGTTATCTTGTGTTGTGAATCTTAGCTGGGATCTTTAGCTGTTGGATGTGAAGAATGCCTTCCTCCATGGAGAGCTAGAGGAAGAGGTATATATGGACATTCCACCAGGCTTCTTTGATGGTACTATAAGGGGCAAGGTTTGTAAATTGAAGTGTGCTCTTTATGGGTTGAAACAGTCACCTAGAGCTTAGTTCGGCAGGTTTCACAAGGCTATGGTTTCTGTGGGATATAAGCAAAGCAATGGTGATTATACCTTGTTCATCAAACGTGTTGGTGATAAGGTAACTATCCTCATAGTCTATGTAGGTGATATTGTCGTGACCGAAAATGATGGTGATGAGATCAACAAATTGAAGCTCTTCCTTGGCCGTGAGTTTGAAATAAAAGATCTGGGGACTCTGAAATATTTTCTAGGGATAGAAGTTGCCCGGTCTTCAAAGGGCATCTTTCTTTATTAAAGAAAAATTTTTCCTAGATCTATTGTCTGAGACTGGGCTGCCAGGGTGTCATCCTTCAGATACTCCTTTGGAAGCTACTACAAGACTTAAGGAGAATGAAGGTGAACCTGTTGACAAAGGTCGTTATCAGCGATTGGTGGGCAAACTGATCTACCTCTCTCATACACGACCAGACATAGCCGTTGCTGTGAGTTTGGTAAACATGATCCTTATTCTTCTCATATGGAGGCAATTCTTCGCATCTTGCACTACTTGAAGTCTGCTCCAAGAAAAGGAATACTTTTATCTCCCAATGGGTATCTAAGGTTTGAAGCTTATACTGATGCTGATTGGGCTGGCTCTACTGACAAAAAGTCCATTTCTGGCTATTGTTCTTTTGTAGGTGGAAACCTTGTCACATGGCGTAGCACGAAGCAGAATAGTGTGGCAAGGTCCAGTGCTGAAGTAGAGTTTCGTGCGATGGCACAAGGAATCTATGAACTTTTGTGGCTTAAAGGATTGTTGCAGGATATTGGTGTTGCTATCCATCTTCCAATGATGCTATATTGTGATAATAAAGCAGCCATTAATATTGCTCATAACCCTGTCCAGCATGATTGTACTAAGCATGTGGAGGTTGACCAACATTTCATCAAGGAGAAGCTCGAAGCCGGACTCATCTGTGTTCCTTTTGTGAAGTCTGCTGATCAGTTGGCCGATGTGTTCACTAAGGAGCTAAGTGGCAAAGTGTTTCTTCCTATCTTAGTCAAGTTGGACATGCATGACATATATGCTCCAACTTGAGGTGGAGTGTTGGATTATATGGGGCCAGAATACCGTGGGGGTATTCTGAACTTTTTACTGTTCTTATTTTATGTACAGCCATGTCGGCTATGTTAGGGACAATTCTGTCCTTGTACTTTTTGATTCATTATTATAAATACATGGCTTGGGGTCTGCCTTAGACTATCCAAGCATTCAGCTCTAATTCTGATCCTCTCAACATTTCTCTTACCGAGATCTCGGTGAGTTCTTGTTCCATGCTTATCGGTCAATTTTAGTCTCTCTCTGAAATACCTAGGGTCATGTCTCGGCCTGACTGAAACTGACCTAGATTGACCATTTGTGACTCCTAGGCTCTGTATGGTAACGCTTCTGTTTTCTTTTAGTGTTTTTGGGTCCGGCACACTTTTATGTGTTTTTGTGTTTTTTGAGCGTTTCTGGGTCCTGAAATGCTATATGGTAACCCTGAAAAAAAACGTTTCTGAAATTGAGGGCCTCTTTGGTATCACTTTTCATTTTCATTTTGGCCTATTTAAAAAAAAAATCATTACTAAAAGCCATTTTGATCAAAAATGAAAAACTGTTTGGTAACTACTAAACACAATAGATTGTAGAATGAAAAATGAGTTTGGTAACTACCTATGTGTAAATAATTTTCACAATAGATGGGTGAAGAAATTCTCCCATCACCCATGTTCTTGCTGATGATGTAATCAATTGCTGTTGAGTTTGAAGAAGTTTAACAGTACAACAAAAGCCCATCAGTACTTACTACCCAAAACTCCTCTTAACCTTAGTTTTAAATACAACTCTTCTTCTTCTTTACCATCCCTTTATTTTTTTAGATCCAATTCTTCTTCTTCTTCTTTTTCTAGACCATCCCAAGAAAGATGCGCCTTTTCCAGTTGTCAAGCTGCACCAGCGCCCACGCAGAACAGAATCTCATCTTTCTTTCCAGTTTTCCTTCTCTGCCTAGAAACAAAGACAGGGAGAGAAATCCAGTAAGAAGACTCTCTAGTCTCTACACAGTTTTAGAGAACCCATCAACGCAATAACAGAGTCATCGAACTTCAGATGCAATTCTTGTCGGCCATCATCGAAATTTTTCAAAATTGAGCCGAAACCAATTTCTCCTCTGTGAAATCCTTTGCACTGGCGACCAGGGCTGGCGTGGGCTCCCCGTTCGCTGATGATGTAATCAATTGCGTGATCGATGGCCTTGGCAATTATGTTACCGTGGAAATCGCTGAACACGTTCGTCCTGGCAACGTATCATCGACCCTCTATGGAATTACGACACGCTCAACCCTGGCCTGAATTCCGCTGGAATAGCAGCAAGGTCCGTCATGGAAAGACTGGAAATCAAATCCGTCAGTCTTTCGCTCTCTATCGAGAAGGGATTATCACCATTAGGGCAAATTGGATCGAGGGCTGCTGCAGCTGATGTTGCTGTTAATGAAATTTTTGACAGGAAATTATCTGTCTTAGATTTAATCCGAGCAAGTCTCTCTGTATTGACATTCTATGACAATTGTCACATCGAAAATTTAACGGCAGAATTCATGGGAGGATTTGTTCTGATCACTGGATTAGCTTCAAAGTGATCAGAACTAGAGGTCCAGCAATGGTGAAAAAATCAAGAAGCAACTCTGGATCTTCATTAAGAAAAAATATAGGAAAAATACGATACTGATAAACAACTACTCCGTCGAGTAGATTGCAGGCTGCATAGTAGATCAGGGAGGCTCGTTGCAGGAAGAAAAAAAGAAGAGGAGGAAGGGGCTTGACTTTCTAAAAACAGATTTTGGCCATAATCCATAATGAACTCTTGAGTCCATTTTCATTTTGGGGGTGTTTTCAATTATATTGATGTTTTGTAAATAGAAATAGGGTCGATCTATTATACCAAACACTTGTAAAAACGTTTGTGTCAGAAAATGAAAATGAAAAGTGATACCAATGAGGCCCTTAGAAGAAACAGAAATCTATATGGGTCGCACTTAACAGAATCATTTCTGTTGTTTACCAAAAATTACATAATTGCCACCTACACCATGGCATTATACTTAGGGTTTTTTAAGCAAAAAAAAAGAAGCAAACATCACAATTAAAAACTACTTAAATTGTTTAGGTAGTACAACCATGAGTTTAAACAAGTAATTACAACTAAATTCTAGAGTTGAATAAAACAAAAGCTTTTGCTTGGCCACAAATTTTTATCCGGAAAAGAGCATCAAAGCTTTTGCTAGAACCATCTGAGGTTGGTTATATGGATTCTGATCCATCTCTACAAATCATCCAAGTCATGTTCTCCAATAGTGGAGGTCCTAATCATATTACCTCAAGATAAAAAGGGGGATGTGTCTGAGAACCAAAAGTCGAGAAATTTTCTTTGTAGAAGCTGCTCAAGCAAGTCGTATTCATTTCCTGTAGACATGGCAAGCAACTTTGTGCAAAGTCGTATTCATACTGCACATTCTTGAAGAATGCTGATTTTTAAGTACTTGCTCAAATTATAAAGACAAAACAAAAAAGGAAAAAAAAAAAAAACCCTTTCTTGAACAATCTGAAGTAATTTTACATTAATTTTGAATGATGACAAGAAGTACATGGTATACAATGAATCTAATATAAATCATATACTAAAATCTCTCCAAAATGGGGTTCAACCAGTACACCACTGTTACAGCTACTTGTGTTTTCAGGTATTTTCTTCCACCCTCATAGATGGTAGCAAACTGAAGAGGTAAGCATTACATCCTCCCGTCAAAAATAAAATAATAAGCTCATACGCTTCTATTTTGCAGCTGTAAGATATCTTATTTTTCTGCTAAATAACCAAGAAATTTATGCTGAAACAGCATAACTGTGCAGTATGTCATTGAATATCCATTGACTCAGAGGTGATTGCCATTATTTCTATTGCTGTACATGGACTTTGCTTTCTCCCTCCGAGGAGTCCATGCTAGATGACCTACAAGTGAAATAGAAAACTGCACTCATCATAGAATCAATAAGCACCACAAATGAATGCATAACCACCAGCAGAGGTCCTTCCCATATCCTGGAAAATCCATCTCCATAGCTCAGAGTCTTCACTCTATGCTTAAACAAAACCTCCACAAATGTCTTCCCCATTGTTGATCTAAGAAATATCAGAAGACCAACCTGAGTCTGGCCTTTCATTAGGATGCTAGATCCAAGCAAAGCCTCGGGGCCAGATATATCCTCCAAAACAGAGATGACAATAGAAAGGTTACTGTTGGATTGTATGGGCCAGAATACCGTGGGGGTATTCTGGACTTTTCCCCTTTCATTATTTATGTTTTATGTTCTATGCTGTTTACTGCCTATGTCGGCTGTGTTAGGGGCAGTTTTGTCCTTGTAATCTCTACTTCATTATTATAAATAAAGGCTTGGGGTCAATCTTGATCATTCAAGCATTATTCCTAAATATGTTTTGTTAACAGTTACAGATGATAAAGGTGAGTACTCAATTTTGTATTCTAGGAGTTTCATTAGGTTGAGCTGAGAAATTGAATTCCACACTTTAAACTTTCCTGTAATCCTGATATACATCTCTAATGCATAAAATTTTATGATTAGGCTGCACAAGCAGATATGGCATAATCAAGTAATCTGCATTTTCTAGTGTCCTAGTGTGGACTACTCTTGCTAAAGACAAGGTTCGAAAACTCAGGTCTCGGAGCCATCTCGGCCCAGCCAAAAACTAAGACGAGTCGAGATCTCGGCGAGTTTTGCATTTTTTTTTTCCGACTCGAAACCCCATCTCAGTGGGTTTTAGACCTATTTTGGGTCTGAAAGTTGGTATTCAGGCTATTTTAGGCCATTTAAACACAATGGCATTATCAGATTTTGCAAAAACAAAGTCCAAATAGGACTTTTACATCGGACCCTAAGTTGGTAAGCGACGACATACTAAAATACCATACTCTACACATTAATGACATAATTTAGTAATAGAAAGTTAGCAAAACATTCAATTAATAGTAAAACAACTTAATAAGCATTACAAATGTTAAAGTGATACATCAAATTGTTTAAGTTTAACAATGTTACAACTTACAACTATCATCACATAAAATGAGATTGAATCATGTATTCATTCCCCACTTGTCCCACATAGTCTTCCCATGACATATTGTTGCTCCACTGTTGCATATAGTTCTCCACAACATTCATATAAGAGTTGTCATCCACATATAGCAAGGCCCTTACCCTATGGTATAGCTGTTGCCATGTGACGTGAGACGGTTGCCATGAAGTGTAAGATCCACTGCTTCTGCTACTGTCATATTGAGGCATGTATGGGACTGGGAATATGGGCCCAATACCAGACCCAGTGCTTTGATTGTCAAACTCATGTGTTGACTGGCCAAACTGACCATAGGCACTATATTCAGAACCGGTGCTCTCCTGGCCATAATCATAGTGATGATGAGGCTGAGAAGAATGCCACGACTGATGCT